>NW_007727243.1:315093-318633 GCF_000696425.1 Galeopterus variegatus
TTCATCATTTTATCATGGAATGTTCCAGATTAGTGAATCAGGAATCTCTCACGAGACCAACAGGCCTGCTAAAGCAGAGTGTGCCACATCTCCATTTTATTTTTTTTTACTAGAGCATCATGCGTCGTATGCTGTCATGATAAGGAATGCACACAAACATACATGCACACACATACTTCCTATGTATATGTGTTAAATTACACTTTAGAAATAGTATTCCAAAATTATTTCTTATTTTTTACTTTTTATTTATTTATTCTTCAGGACAACAGCTGTCTCATAGATTGCTGGCATTTCACAGAATATGATTTGGGAAAAATCTGCCTTAGGAGTAACTGGGTTATAATAGTTCTGAGAGAGATAAAACCACAGTGTGCTGGTAAACTGACAGATGACATTATTCATCCATCCATTTATTCATTCATACAACAAAGACTTATGAAGCACTTACTCTAAGTTGGACATTGTGCTCCCCTTCTGGAGCTCTAATATTGAAGAAGACATTCCCTTGACCCTTGCGAAGCTCACAGTTTCTAGTGGCTGGTCATAAGAAGGTGTGATGGATGTCATGGTTAAGGACCCACAGCAGATTAAGGGAGTACAAAGAAGGGGACTCATCCAGCTGGGGCACTAGAGAGTGGTCTCAGAGAAAGCCTGAATGACTAGGGAAGCATTTTCTATAGAAGAGGACACCAGATCCACCACACGGGCACAGAGAGAGGACCTCTAGCTATGCAGTCTGTGAGGGATACACCTTGCTGTACATGGGCTCAACATTAGAAAGTCCCATCCGCTTGCTGATGACATCGATGTCCCAGACTGATACTCATGGAGGAGTTTCAAGAACTTGGAGTGTGGTGGGTCCCATAGGCATCACGCAGATGACAGGAGAAGATACTGGTGGTTTCTATTCATTGAACTTTGAAGACAGCTAAAAAGGGCTGTCCAGTGGGTGATATGGTTCTATTTAATGGGGTCTGCTTTCTCAGGTGTTGGGTGGATACAGATCCAGGTGACATGTGGAGTATCCACTGCCTGAGTCCCTTCATGCCTAGGCTGGGTAACTTTCCTAAACCCTGTAGATTGAACCTCAGTACTTCTCTAGCTCATTAAAATGGCCAATAATTATATCTATATGATTGCAAGTCCTTTGAAAAGAAATTTACTCTGTGACTTTAGACTAGTCAGTTCAACTCTCTGGGCCTCAGTTTTATCATCTGTATATTGAGACTTATGAACAGGGTCAGGGATGGCAAATACGTGCCTGTGTGCTTCCATTCTCTATTCGCACATACATGACAAACATTCTGAATCACTCACTGCATGCCTTATGGCTGAATCCAAATACAGCCTCAGAATCCTTCTCAACACTGCTCCATGTAGCCACTGCCAGATAAGACCCTGTCTGCACTGATTATTGATGTTACTTTGGGGTCTAGTATTTTGATTTTAAGAAAAGTAGANGCTATGCAGTCTGTGAGGGATACACCTTGCTGTACATGGGCTCAACATTAGAAAGTCCCATTCCCTTGCTGATGACATCGATGTCCCAGACTGATACTCATGGAGGAGTTTCAAGAACTTGGAGTGTGGTGGGTCCCATAGGCATCAGGCAGATGACAGGAGAAGATACTGGTGGTTTCTATTCATTGAACTTTGAAGCTAAAAAGGGCTGTCCAGTGGGTGATATGGTTCTATTTAATGGGGTCTGCTTTCTCAGGTGCTGGGTGGATATAGATCCAGGTGACATGTGGAGTATCCACTGCCTGAGTCCCTTCATGCCTAGGCTGGGTAACTTTCCTAAACCCTATAGATTGAACCTCAGTACTTCTCTAGCTCATTAAAATGGCCAATAATTATATCTATATGATTGCAAGTCCTTTGAAAAGAAATTCACTCTGTGACTTTAGACTAGTCAGTTCAACTCTCTGGGCCTCAGTTTTATCATTTGTATATTGAGACTTATGAACAGGGTCAGGGATGGCAAATACGTGACTGTGTGCTTCCATTCTCTATTCGCACATACATGACAAACATTCTGAATCACTCACTGCATGCCTTCTGGCTGAATCCAAATACGGCCTCAGAATCCTTCTCAACACTGCTCCATGTAGCCACTGCCAGATAAGACCCTGTGTCTGCACTGATTATTGATGTTACTTTGGGGTCTAGTATTTTGATTTTAAGAAAAGTAGAAAAATATTCAGCGCATGTGGTTTGTATGTGAACAAAGAAAAATCAGATCATTACTTGTTGAAGTACTGAAAGTAAGAATGATTTAAATTTCTGTACATTCAGCAAGGAATGGTAGATTTTTTTTATCTCTTTGCCAGAAAATTGTATTGTACAACTGTGGGATATTTTAGACAATTGTGCCTGGTGTTTCTTGAGAGTATCACATTTTTGAAATCCAAATGTTTCAAAGTTGTGGGGTTGCTTGCCATTTAAAATAAGGCTGTGATGATTCCATTTTCAAATAGAAAACTCTTCTGTATTTTAGGTAAGCACCCTGTGATTTTTTCTGTGGTTTTTCTGATTCTGTTTTTGTCTTAGTGGAGTAGACTGAATATTAGCTGAATTGAGTGGGCTCTCCTCTGAGAAACAGGGAATCTTCTGGTTTTTATGGTACAAAATAATCTAAAAAAAGGTTTATAATACAGTAATATCAATCTTTGGTAATGATGCTGGGGCAAGGCAAGCAGCATTTGGGTCTGGGGGTCCACAGCTGCCTTTCCCCCTGGAGTTGGGTTGCTTCTCATCCTGCACAGTAATCCAAGCCCAGGTCATACCCAATCATAGCACCTCGACCCAGCCAGGGAGAGTGGATTGGACCAGCTTCTCGCAGCAAACACATGGCCTACCTTGGTACTCTTGAAATCACTTGCTGGGCTCTCCTTAAAAAGAGTTACTTTCAAGTTTTAGGAAGAATCCCAAAGGGGAGAGAAATCCACAAAAAATAGAAAGGGTCCTTTTTTACCATTTGGCACCATCCTGCTCTTCTGGTATGAATGTTCTTCTAGAACCCTGGCTTACTCCAACATGGCCCTGTCTGAGGTAGTAAAATCAATTTGGGAAAATTCAGCCCTATTAGAGGAAACTGTGTACTCATTTGTACATTCACTCAATGTGTCTCTCCTGAAGACTGTGTCCCAGCATGCGGGAAGGTACACATGACTAATTCTCACTCTCTGCTAGGAAGACCAGCCCGGGAGAGGAGACCAGAGAATAGAGAAGTGGGTGCTGGGGATGGTGAAGGCTTGGATTGCAGTGGAGCCCAGAGGGTGGCCCAGCCGTGGGGTCGGGGAAGACTTCCTGGGGAGACAATGACAGCCCGAGTCTGATCGACAAGTAGGAGTTAGCTGCTGTGGGGTACACTCATAGAAATCAAAATGCATACATAGAGACTAAGCCTTTAAGACTTGCCTCTAGTCTTAAGAAGCTTTTAGTCTTCCAGTTGCAGGACTAGACTTCATTATTCAGTTCAGCTGGGTCAACAAATAATTATGGTGCTCCTGTTATACACAATATTCATGTAAAAAC
>NW_007727243.1:318815-349324 GCF_000696425.1 Galeopterus variegatus
AATGACAGCCCGAGTCTGATCGACAAGTAGGAGTTAGCTGCTGTGGGGTACACTCATAGAAATCAAAATGCATACATAGAGACTAAGCCTTTAAGACTTGCCTCTAGTCTTAAGAAGCTTTTAGTCTTCCAGTTGCAGGACTAGACTTCATTATTCAGTTCAGCTGGGTCAACAAATAATTATGGTGCTCCTGTTATACACAATATTCATGTAAAAACGTTAAATAATAACACCAAACAGTGTCTGATAGATGCCCATAACAAGAGTGAATTTAACTACTAACTGGAGGGAAACGACCATGAGTGGTTGGACCTTTTTAATCCTGAAGATGCAGGCCACTCAACTGCTCAGGAGATGTAGCCAGGGCCATATGGCCTATTGAGAGACCATCCCATGACAGAACTCAAACCCAGCTCAGGTTACCCCCTTTAGGACAACACGGAAACTGGCTCCCCACTCCTGCACCGAGTCCATCTCTCCCCCCTGTACATGATTCCATGGTTTCAGGAGTCACAGTGTATAAAAAGTGTTTATTTCAATGTCTGCTTCAGTGAGTTTCTTATCCTGCCTGGTATATAGTGAGAGGCCAAGGAAAGTTTATTGAATACAGCAAAAGTGTAGTGAGTACAAACGGTTCTATAAAAACAGGGCTATCCTGAGTTTTATACATTGCAAAATTTAGACTTCCTCTTTGATTAAAACAACAATAATTATAAAAGTTCATAGCAACAACTAAAACATCAACAATGAAGAATGGCAAAAGTAGTTTATTTCTAATATTGAATTAGGTGAAGTTGAACTCTTTGAAGCAACTAAGCACCTCCTTGAAGAACTATGTCAACTTTGTCTCTGGATCTGTGCATCTGGCACCGGGCATTTAGAGAAGCCTGGACTTGACTGAACCATGAGTGTGAGAGTAAGAGGGCATGATGAAAGAAGCTCCCAAAAGCGCTTGAAAGACCCAACTGACAGAAATTCATTGAGCATCTACTATGAGCTACATGGTGCTATACGTTGGAGCATTAAAAAGCAGCATGTGTTTTAGTCTGTAGAGAGTTCATAAGTTGTCAAGGGTGTTAGCATTTACTGAGGGCCTACTATACGTCAGATGCTCTGTGGGATTCATTTTAACATCTGTTTGCTCTCTTAATGATCCTAACCACTGATGTAAGAGAAGATGGTGATGGGAGGTGAACCCCCGGTTATATGTTATGGGCAATGACCTTTACTTTTTCCCTATGGTGGCGAAAAAGCTTCTGGATGTACCAAAAATCAGAGTTGGGAGTGGAGTGACTGTAGGTTGGCCCTGAAAAAGGTGAAAAGCAACAGATCTTTGGACTTTAGAAACACCACCTCACCTAACGCTCACAGAATTCCCATTTCAGAAATGGAGAGACAGCGTCAATGAGACTGAGAGACTCACCCAGAGTCACACTGCTTCAGAAACTACACAACACTGGTCAGGGGCAATCAGAGTTGGGAGTGGAGTGACTGTAGGTTGACCCTGAAAAAGGTGAAAAGCAACAGATCTTTGGACTTTAGAAATACCACCTCACCTAACACTCACAGAATTCCCATTTCAGAAATGGAGAGACAGCGTCAGTGAGACTGAGAGACTCACCCAGAGTCACACTGCTTCAGAAACTACACAACACTGGTCAGGGGTTGGTCTTTGTTCTGTCTTCCCTCTGCCTTCCATCATGGTAGGGGTGTGACCCCATGCCTCTGTCTGGGGAAGCTGGGCCCCTCGTGTTCACTGCCCAGCTGTTCAAGGACAGCCTGGCCTAGATGTCTCTAAGTCTCCTTCCAACACACGTTGCCTCGTGCGATGTTGACCACCACACCAAGAGCCTGGGACCTCTGGGTTTTTACTCAACAACTGCATGGCTTTGAGAAAGTCACTAAACACTTTGGTTCTGAGTAATTTCACTATAAAAAGTCATGGTGATACTTGGATTCAAATCTTGATTCAGTCACCTGCTAGCTTTGTTTCCTTGGGCTTCAGTTTCCTTATCTGTGAAATGGAGCAAAACTGTACTAGATGGGTGAAATGGGCAAGGGGATGTGAAAGTGCCCTCCGGAATTCTGGCACATAGTTGGCACTCTATGCTTAACATTATACCATCTATACTTAACAGTGTGGCATTTCTCCCTGTTCTAGGCAACTGTGCCTTCAGAGAACTCCCCAGAACTTTCAGGAACCGTTTGGACTAAGGGTATCTCGTTTTCCGCTTCTCTCCCATTCTGTGCCTTTTCTAATGGCTCCACTGTGGATGTCTTTGTTTCTTATCTTCATTGTAGGCTTAAGCATTGATCAGGCAAGGCAGAGAGTGAAGCCATAAAGAGAAGCTGGCAAGGCAGTTGGGCCCCCAGGAGAAAGGGGGTGGGCAAGCCTCATTCTATTTGTACAGGTGCATTGTAATACTGCCTGTGGTGTGAACATTTTCCACTTCATTACTCCTGGCCCTGGCCCAGGCCCCGTCTGCTCCCCTAGCCCCTGCCTTGGTTTAATTTCAGTGGTTCTTGGCCTTTAGAAGGCAGCAGTCACAGAAAGGAAAACAAATGAGGTTGCCATAAACATTTCTGCACGTTGCCCCGCCAGGGCAGATGGGTACACTCGTGGAGCAGGAAGGGGGCCAGTTTGGCTGGGGCTGCTGGTACCCCCATCAAAGTAACTCAGTCCCCAAGGGCTTCTGTCTGCTGAGCTCAAGCTTTCTGGTTGGAGTCAGTTGGGTTTAATATGTAAGAGTGTGTGCTGCAGTCTATAAGAGCTGGTTGAACTAAAGCAATATAACTAACATTTACTGAGCACATACTATGCGCCAGGTGCTGTACTAAGCCCTTTAAATGGGTGTTAGAGCGAAGTATATCCTGTTATTATTCTCATTTTACAGAAGAAGAAACTGAGGCAAATAGTATGGTTCATAAGTAGCAGAGCCCGATTTTGTCCCTGTCAGTCTGACCTCAGCATACTATCATGCCTCCTGGTAGAACACATTGTATGTGCTTATATTTCAATGATGAGAAATCTCAAGGCATCTATTATACAGCTTTAGGATGATATAATTTGGACTTATTGAATCCCAGGATTGGACGGGACCATAAGGTGATAAAGTCTGATGACCATTATATGCTGGGATTCCCCATAGAATCCAGGTTCTGCTTACTATTGATGGGAAGCTCACTGCTGTATGAAGAATCCCATTCCATTACATGACAATTTAACGTAATGGTGGTGCTGGTGACTCTTGGTGTGCAAAATAACGTTTTTTTCTTATTTGTGTTGGTTATCTGTAAAAGAGATAATTCATGTGACTTGCCTAGCAGAGTGCCTAGTGCCCGGGGGCACTCAATAAAGCTTCATTTCTTTCCTCCTCTCCCCCTTGTCTTTCACAATTTAAAAAGAAAAGAAGGAAATTGTTTACTCACCCTACTGTTGGGAAGGTATTTTTACAAGATAATATCAGGCTCAGGCCTCATTGAAAGGTTCAGGAGGGCAGGAAGATCTAATTCCCGTCTTCTTCTTTTTATTCCTTCTCCTTCCTTTTTCAAATGATTGTGAAGACACAAGTGCCAGACATTTACTAGGCATGGGGCTGCAGAAGGGACTAGAACACAATCTCAACCTGTGGAGTGTTCGTATACACTGCGGGAACCTGCCACGTTAAGTATCCTGCAATTAGAAGTGTGTACCTGTGCTAGGGGAACCAGCAGGAGGACGAGGGCCCAACTCACTGTGCTTACTAAGGGAGGTTCTGCAAGACCCATCAGACAATTTTTTTTTTGGCCACCTCCTGGTAAACCTACTGTATGTAATTGAAAGAAATATTTGCATTTGAAAGCAGTTTAAAATTATCGCCAGATATATAATTTTATTAATTGAGGGGCCATATCATTAAAGTAGAAGACACACCAGGGATTGAAATTGATCCTCTCCCTCTCATTGACTCAAGGGCATTGCTCCTATACTAGGCCCCCTTCTCCCCTGCCTCATCTGTTTATCAGCGAACCCACTCAGTCAGGCTTCTGCCCTTAGCACCTCACTGAAACAGATATTGTCAAGGTCACTAAGGACCATCTTTTCCCAAATCTGAAGGTCAATTCTCGGTCTTCAGCCTAACCTATCACTTACTGGACCCTCTGGGTTGCTCCTTTCTTAAGACACTTCCTTCACTTGTCTTTCAGGGCGGGAGGCTCTGGGTTTTCTTCCTACCTTGACAGGTCCCTCCTTTGACTTTTCTTGCTGGGTCATCTTGCTCTTATCACTCTAGCCATTGGAATGCTCCAAGGACTTGTCCTCTTCTCACCCCCATTCACTCCCTTGGGGATTGCAGAGCAGGCCTGTGGCCTTACATAATATGGTTCTGAAGAATGACAAATGAATATCTCCACCTCCCCTGCCTTCTCCATGGGATCTCCAATATGCATCAAAATGTAACATACTTAAAACAAAGCTCTTAAAACACAAACATCCCCCAACATGCTCCTCCCCCAGCGTTTCCCATATCTGGGAATGGCAATTTGTTCCAGTTACTCTGCCCCGGAGTCCACATTGACAATTCTCGCTCATGCCCCACCATTAGCCCATCAGCAAGTCCTGAATCCTCTTTCTAAGAAAGAGGCCCAGACTCTGACACTTCCCATCACCTCTTGTAGCCACCCTCCTTGCCTGGGTTGTTGCAGCAGCCTCCTGACTGGTCTCCTGGTTTCCATCCTTGCTGCCTTCAGACTGTTGCTCATGTGGCAGCCAGAGGGATCTTTTAACATGCTAAGTCACATCATGGCCACTCCTTTGCCCAGAGCTGTCCGATGGCTCCCACCTCACTAAGGTAAAATCCCATGTTCATTCCACCCCTTACGAGGTCCTCATGAGCAGGACCACTCACTTCTTGGCTTCATCTCCTGCCAATGTCCCCATCCCTCTCTGCTGCAGTCATGCTGGCCTTCTGGCTGTTCCCCAACATGCCAGCATGTTCCCACCCCAGGGTCTTAGCCTTGTGCTTCCTCCTATCTGGACACTCGTCCACCGTGGCCCCCACATGGCGAGCTCTTCACTTCTCCCAGTCTCCTCGGAAAGGACTTCCCAGATGGCTTTATATAAAATAGTATCCTGCATCACTATTTCTCCACTCTGCTGATTTTTTCTCCACAGTGCTTATCCGGCTGTTCCCCAACATGCCAGCATGTTCCCACCCCAGGGTCTTAGCCTTGTGCTTCCTCCTATCTGGACACTCATCCACCATGGCCCCCACATGGCGAGCTCTTCACTTCTCCCAGTCTCCTCGGAAAGGACTTCCCAGATGGCTTTATGTAAAATAGTATCCTGCATCACTATTTCTCCACTCTGCTGATTTTTTCTCCACAGTGCTTATCACTTCCTGGTGTATTTTTTTTGTTTGTTTATTAATAGTCTGCTTCCTTCCCCTAGAGCTTATGATCCTTAATGCAAATTTATTTTGTTTACTGCCTTTAACCCAAGGTATCTAGAACAATGCTGGCAGCTAGTAGCTGCTCAAGAAATATCTACTGAAAGAATAAGTTGGAAAAAGTATGTTTGAATCCCAGCTCTGCCTCTAGTTTTCCCTGTGACTTAGTAAAATCACTTTACCTTTGTTCCTCAAAATCTTCAGTCTGGATGGAACAACCGTTCTTGTCCTTCTGAATTCAGCAGATAGTTAAGAAAATCCAATGAGGTATGGATTGTGAAAACATGTCATAATGAAGACATAATGTATAAAATTAGTAAAAGATAAGTTCCTTCCCAGTTATGTCCAAATTGGTAAATTTATCTTGGTTCCAAGAAGAACGTTATAGAAGTACATGGGCTCTTATTCATCTTTCAGGGCTTTTTTTTAGAATAGCCCAGTCTGAGGTAGGAGGGAAATAAACTTTTATAGTACAACTGGTCCCACTGGGTGCCACGCAGTGGGCATGATCCGGCTTCATGTTTAATACAGCTCTGCCTGGTAGGCTAGATGAGCTCCCTGAGGGCAGCAGCCAGGTATTTTCAGCTCTGTCATCTCAGCATCTAGCTCAGAATAGGCATCACTAAGAGTTACCGAATTGGGCTGAATTGAATTTTTTGCTGAGCAAAGGGCTCAGTGACAGGAAGTGACTTCCCCAAGGTTGCACAGGTAGTAGGTGGTGTTACTGTCCTGTGCCAAAGCCAGCATCAGTACACCATGCTGTGAAAGCTATGCAGACAACAAGCAGGCTGCTCGTTTTGGTTTAAGTCTCTTAAAACCTGTCACGGGCAATTGGCAACAGTCTTTGCACATCCATCTTTCCTCAGAGCAGGCAGTGGGCTGGGTGCAGCCAGCATAACAGCTTCTCTTTAATGCCCTTTGAAAGGTGCCTGGAAAAATCTTCATTTCGAGGGGAGGAAAAGGTCCAGGAGAAAGCCTCCTCCCAGACAGGCCTGACTTTGCAGCACCTCCCAGGTTTTGATGTGAAGTTTCAGGGTTTCACTATGGCCGCTGAGGTTGCTATGGAAATAGAGCAACAAATATTTGGAGGCTGGTAACACCTTCCCCCCAGAATCTTAGTCAAGAACGTTTGGGACAAGGCCTCTGCCCATCAGGCTGCTGTTGTTGCAGCTGAATGCAGCCTTTGTGATCAACCTCTTGGCCTGCCACCAGGCTCCAAAGAGATGACTCGGCCCAGATCTTTCTAAATAGTGTTTGTGTTTTAGTGGTCCACAGGAGGGGGGAGGAAAGTCGACACAACTCTAAGAAAATTATCCTGCCCATGGCCATTGCCAAGGCACAAATGATGCTAAGTCTCACTTTGCAAGTACTCTTCAGGAGAGCTGTGCCAGGTTGCTGTGGGATTGGTGCAATTGCCATGCACGGAGCGCCGGCATGTGTGAGGAGCTCTGTGTTCATAAGGTCCTCACAATAACATGGCCAGATAAGTCTCTGCTATCACCACCTTTTTACAGAGAGAAAATAAATGTGTGTGGAGAGGCACAGGTTGTTTCAGGTCATTGAAGTGGTGGTGCTGAGGGTGAGATATCTGATGGTTATGATTACTACTGGTACTATTGTAAAGTTTCCTAGATTTCAGTAGAACAGTGGCTGGCAACTTCCCAGAGCCTCTCACCTTGACTTATTCTGAGTCCATCTTGAGTGAAAAAAATAGAATGAAACAAAGAAATTAGGCCTTAGCTGGGAGTCAATTTTATTTGTTTATGGGAACTCAATATGCTTGCTTATCATTGCAGGCCAGGCACTGTGTGCTTCTACTTGAATGTGAAGTCCCATGACTTCCCATCTGGCTCCAGTTCTGTTTGGGTGAAAGGAGGCAGTGAAGGAGGTGGTGAAGGAAATTTGACTTAAAGGCAGGTGTGACTTTGAGGGTTAGAAAGGTACCATTGTCTCCTCTGCAATAAGCGGCCTGGTTTTCACCTGCTGTCAAATTGCAAATTGACTTACCATTAAAATACTGGGTCATTACTTCATTAATTTAGTAAGTCTTTATTAAATGCCTACTGAGGGTCAAGCACTGGGCTGAGGTTTGGGGATAGAGAAATGAATAATATTTGCTTAACAAGTATTTATTGAGTGTCTGCTCTGTGCTGGGTACTATGTTAGGCCCTGGGGGTACCACTCATTTTGTCTCCTCAAGGAATTGCTTGTGGATAAGCCAAGCGAACAGACATTTGCCCCAGAAGGGATTGTTTCTTCATTTTCAAGTATAGAGTGCTAGGGAGTTACCCAGCAAGGGCACTTAAATTAGTCTCAACCTGCCCTGTCCAACTCGGTAGCCATCTGGGGCTACTGAATACATAAAATACAACTGGTCCAAATTGAGATATGTTGTAAGTGTAAAATACACACTGAATTTCAAAGTCTTAGTATGAAAAATAGAGTGTAAACTATCTCATTAATAATTTACATTGATTACATGTTGAAATAATATTTTAGATATACTGGGTTAAATAAAATTTGTTATCAAAATTAATTTTTCATGTTTCTCAAGATGCCATGTAAGCCACCAAGCAACCCTGTGATGTACGTATTATGCTTATCACCATTTAACTGATAGAGAATGGGCTTACAATGGTAAATGACTTGCCCAAGGTCACATGACTTAGGGAGGGACATTCATTTGCCCAAGATTTCATATTTGGATCTTTCCTTAGAGAAAGCCCATGGATGGTGTGCTTTAGAAAGCAGGTCTTCAATGAGCAGTTAATTGTCCTCCTTCAGTGTGTACTAATATTCTCTACAGAGGGCCCAAGAGTATGTCAGAAACATGAGACATATCCAATCACAAACCAGTTTTAGAGAGCAGGGCAGATAAATTCTGAAAGCAAAGCAATTATATCTGTGGCAGAGGGAGTCTGGTTGTCCCCCAAATAGCTGTTCTCCCCTTCCTCATCAACAGTAGAACCCTTGAGTTTTAGCTGGGCATGTTGCTGCTGGACACGAAGTCTGCAGTATCTGGCCTCCATTACAACCAGGTGTTACCATGGAACCAAGTTCTGGTCCATGGGATGTAAGCAGAAGAGGTGTGACTTCTGGAAGTGTTCTTAAATGCAAGGGCCATGCCCTTTGTCCTGCTCTTCCTCGTTCTGGCTGAATGGAACAGCCATCTTGGACCAGAAGGTGGTAACCACATGTTAGGGATGGCCGAGCAACAAGACAGAAGGGGCCTGGGTTTCTGTGCCATAGAGTGCTGTTTCAGTCTGAGATCACCTCCCTCTGGGCTTCTGTTACATGCCAGAGAATTAATTAAACCTTATGGTTACTGTGAGTTTTAAGTCATATACAATTGACCATAATCATCATAATACCATGTATCAAAATTTTCTCCAGATACATCAGAAGGAGTTGGTCATAATGGAACAGTCTCTGGAGTCAGAAAAGCCTAAGTCCAAATTCTTCTCAGGATGTATGATCTTCAAAAATTTGTATAGATCCATATTTTAAATAATTAATTTTATTCCTAAAAAAAACATTGCATGCAAATAACTAAAAAAAATGCAAACACAAAATATTAGATGATAAAAAGTAAGTCTCCCTCAAACCTCTAGTGCCCAGTCCTCCTAATCCCTCCTTTGTCCCCTCTCCAAAGGCAGTTTCTTGTGTGTCTTTGAAACATTCTCAGCATAAACAAGCTCACATGTTTTTACATATTTTTATTTTCCCCGAAAGTACATGATGCAAACTGTTTGGCTCTCCATTTTTTGTTTTTTCATTTAATGGTATATTTTAAAGGTAATTCCATGTAGATCTACCGCATTTTTTTCCAATGGATTTTGTCAAGTTATTTAGCCTATCTGTTCCTCTGTTTCTGCTTCTGTAAAATGAGACTAACAATACTTAAAAGAATATGTGTGTATGAGTCTCAGTTTCCACATCTATAAAACATCTATAAAATAGGGTTAATATTCATTTTCCTATAAGATGGTTGGAAGTGTCAGATTAGATGAAGCATGTAAAGCACTGATCAAAATGACTTGCACAAAATAAATGATTAATAATAAGAATTATCGTTTGGGGCTGAAGAGATCAGGGAAGGCTTCCTAAGTGAGGTAGCTTTTGAGCTCAGATTTAGAGGATGGGTAAGCCAGGAGAAGGGCACTCAAGATGAAAGAAAGCACATTAGCAAGGGCAAGGAGAAGAAAAAGTACATGGCATCTCCAAGGAATAGCAACACATGTGCTGGGCTAAAGTGAGAGATTCCAGTGAGTATAGAGAGGAAGACTGAAAAGGCAAGCTGTGGTTTAATCAAGAGGGCCTTATATGCTGAGTTGGAGTTTTTGGCTTTATTTCCCAGGAACTAGGGAGCTATTAAAGATTTTTTAAACATAAGAACATCATACTCATAATGTGTGACTATGGCAAGTTACTTAACTTCTTTAGAAAAAAGGGTAACAGGGTGGAGGCTGGGACCCAGTCAAGACAAAAGATGGTTGGAGCTGGTGATTAGAGTGTAGATACTGGGAATGGAGGAGAAGGGATGGTTCTGAGTCCACCAGCCACAGTGACTGGAGAGGTGTTGTCCTGTGGACACTCTGTGGGAGAGGGGCGTGGATCCAGTGTGACCTTCCTGTACCCACCCCATCTGTACCCCCATGAGGGATTTCCCAGGCTGCATGTTTGGCTGGCCTGAGGAATCCCTGGATACACCTGTCTGACAGGACAGCTCTGTTCTCTCTTCTGGTCCGAAGTCCCCCTCAGCATGTGATTCAGTGTGACAGGCTAATGGGTTGGCTCAGTGTCCCATGGGGAAGGGTGAGTCACATCCAGCAGAGCAGTGTCACCCCACCCGAGCTAGAGTGGCTTGTGCTGTGGAATCCAGCAGAAAGGTCATCCGAGCAGGTCTGAAGGTGTCTGCTGGGCCACTGATTGCCAGGCAGTGCATTGAACTCTGTACACAGTTTTGATCCATTTGTAAAGTGGGTGTACCTCTCTGGGCTCTGGGGGGATAAAATTGGACACTAAATTCTTCCATCATTTATTCAGCTGATGTTGGCTGGGTACTGTTCTATGCTAGTGTGCTGGGACAGAGACATGAGTGAGACATAGGCCTTCCCTTAAGGTGGTCCTGTATAGAGGGAAACAGATAAGTAAATGGAAGCACCAGTGTAGATCTAACCTTCCCCACATACGGTTTTGTATTCACTCACTCACTTGAGTCATCTCTTGGGAGATAGCGACAGATTACACTCATTTGACAGATGAGGAAACTGAGGACCAACCCAGCAAAGTGATCAGCTTTTCCTGGTGTTCCGTAACCCTTCAGACATACTTCCGTCACAGCTCTTAGCATTCTCTATTTGGGGCAGATGTTCAAATGTTTATTTTTCCCACTAGACTCCAGCAAAGTGATCAGCTTTTCCTGGTGTTCCATAACCCTTCAGACATACTTCCATCACAGCTCTTAGCATTCTCTATTTGGGGCAGATGTTCAAATGTTTATTTTTCCCACTAGACTTTAAACTCACTACAGGCAGGTCCAGCTTCTTTTAGCCTTTTGACCACCAGCACCCATGCTTGGCACATAGTAATGGAGGGCTGGTGGGCAGAGGGAGTGGTGGGAGATGGAGTTGGAAGTTCCGGAGCACTGACCACATGCAGGCTCTGCTGGACACTTCACATTCATCATTGGTTAATCTACTACAAAAACTTGGCATGATGGTATTATTATCTCTGCTTTAGAGGAAATATGTGCCAGAGGCTGAGATGAGTTACGGGATTTGCCCAAGGTCACCTTGGGAGTAATCCGAGAAGCTTTAAACTCAGAAATGGCCCAGGAGCTGGTGCGGTGTTGGGGGTGGGGGGCGAAGTGGGTGGGGAGCCCCACAGTCCAGGACAAGGCATAGACCCTGTAAAGCCTGTAGCGGGTCCTCTGAAGCATCTTAATCCACCAGCGCCCGAGCCTGTGCTCAGGCTTTTATTAGCATCTGTGTTCTCGCCGCTGCCAGGGCCAGCTGTCCTGGCAAACTCGTGGTGAACACTCGCTGAATAAATGCTCGACTTGGAGAAGAACAAAGCCCTGAAGAAGTCGTCACCAATGCGGGACTCTCCTTCTGCACCAGGGCACCAGGGGAAGACATTTATCCACACTTTCTCTTTTCGTCTTTTCAACATCACCGAGAATAAGTACCAGGAGGGCCCCATTATACAGAGAGAAATTGAGGCCTAAAGATGTGGAGATGTGGCCAGAAGTCACAAAGCTGGTAAGTGGCTTTGAATCCAGGCCTACCTGGCTCCAAAGCCTGAACTGCAAACCACCACCTGAAAACGGAAGCACCTGCGAATGCATTGCGGCTCCCAAACTCTTCTGAAAGTGAGCCTCGGTCAGGGCCACAGCAGCCCAGGATCCAGGGAACAGGAGTTTTCCAGTCATTGTGGATGGGATCTGACTCTAGGAAAGAGTCCTCTGTCTGCCGGCTCTCCCAGCCTCCTGCCGGATCCAGCTATCTTCAGGGGCTTTGAAGGCCTTAGAGCGTATGGACCAACACCAGCCTGTGGGCTCCCCCAGGGTAACTGCTGAGGGAAGCCCTCAAGAATCCCAGCATAATGTGACCAAGAGAGGCCTCAAGAAGTCAGGCCAAGTAGAGGAAAGGACAATGACAGGAAATTGGGACACAAAAGAGTTGTGAGTCAGCAGCGTGGTGTTAGCTGCCCAAAGAGCAAATGTGAACTTAGGTGGTATCACTAGGAGCACAGTGTGTCAATACCTAAGGTGACATAGCACTTTCTCTGTGGCACAGCTGCAGCTGGACTGTGGGGTTAAGGCCTGGTTCCATATTTTCAGATTGTCATAGTCACACTGGAACTTATCCAAGAGAGCAGAACTGAAACACTGCAGGGAATGATGTTGTCATCCTTGCAAAAACTCAAGGACCCATATTTTTTTTTTCTGAGGAAGAGAAGAGGTGAGAAAGTTGGGGGAATGGGCTTTGGTGTCTCAGAGGTTTCCCTGTGAACAAGGCAGTAGATTTCTTCTGTCTGATCCAAAGAGGAAAGTAGGACTCAAGTGAGGAAAGGACAGGAAGCTAGATTTAGACTCAAACCCAGTAATGCCTTTGTACCACTCAAAAAGATAGCCAGAGAAGGGAATATTTTTAAAGAAAAAATAAGCAAAAAACTCAATGAACCTCCTCTCTCTCCTCTGTATCACCCTATGCAAGTAACCTAATATTTCTGAGCCTCAGTTTAACGTGCAGACTATGGAAGCCATGCAGAGATGGTTATGCACATAACCCTGGGACTCTAAATGCAGGAATTAAAATCTTAGCTTAGCTTAGGGTGACCTTGGTAACTTATGTCACTTTCAAAGTACTTCAGTTTCTTTCATTCATTCATTCTTTTTTTTTTTCCTGGTTGGGATCTGAACTATCTCAGTTTCTTCATCTGTAAAATGGGAATAATATATGTAAAGCACTCAGAATTGCACCTACCGCACAGAAGGTACTCAATACCGTTAGCCACCACCACCACCATCATTGTCATCACTCTTCTTCATATATGAAAGAGACCGTCACAGTATCTGAATATAATAGGTGTTCAGAGAATGTTTCTCCTTTTTCTCCTCCCCTTTCCTTTCCTCCTTTCGGAGACTTTTCCAGGGTCTCTCTGGGATACCAGATTCTTCTCATCTCCAGACTACTGGAGAATGTTTCCAAATAACACAGCTTTTTATGTAGATTCAAAGGCAGTTACCTGCCTCCATCTAAATACACTTTTGGTGGAGAAAGGGGCAGAGCAAGAAGAAAGCCAGCCCCTACCTTTAGGAGTTTCCCATTCTTAACGTGCCCTTTACAGATTACAAAGTGCTTCTACCTTCACGACCTTGTATCCCTTCCCAGTACATGACTTGCAGGCAGAAAAAGCACAGACATGAAACTGAGGCTCCGAGAGGTTCCATGACTGACCTAGAGACACTCACGCTGAGCGGGCGAGGCAGGACTCAAGCCCAGGGTTTTCGGACTCTGAAAAGTGGCATTTGCTGGAAGCGATGCTCAGCCTTTGCCCCTCGCCCACACATCCTCCTACCCTGGGATCTGCTCATGGAAGCATGAGAAGGGCACTCAGACTCCACACTTTGAAGCCAAATACTTGCAGTGTTTACTGAGCGGGCGAGGCAGGACTCAAGCCCAGGGTTTTCGGACTCTGAACAGTGGCATTTGCAGGAAGCGATGCTCAGCCTTTGCCCCTCGCCCACACATCCTCCTACCCTGGGATCTGTTCATGGAAGCATGAGAAGGGCACTCAGACTCCACACTTTGAAGCCAAATACTTGCAGTGTTTGAGAGGACCAAGGAAGAGAGGGGAGCCAGGAACCCCGATTCTGTGCCATGAATTTGAGCCCTTAGAGCTGGACACCTCACCTGGACCAGTGCTCTATTTTCACATAGCTGTGGTGGGTGAGATCCAGAACCAATGACAAGAACCAGTGACCCAGTGCCTCTACCAGCATTGCCCAATGAAATTTTCTGTGATAATTCTATATCTGCATTGTCCAATACAAAAGCCACTAGGCACACGTAGCTCACGTGACTGAGCCATCATTATCCCTGTTTGATAGCTGAGGAAACTGAGGTTGGGTCACACAGTTTGTTGAGGTGCACAGTTAGCAAGTAGAGTCTCTGGGACTGGAACTCGTCTTGTCTGACCCCAAAGCCAAGCCCTTAACCACCACAGTAGCCTCTTGTCCCACTCCCCAAGGAGAGTCCTTGCACCCTTCTGAACTCAGACAGGTGATTGGGTCATGTCTGCCTGTGCGGAGGGGTCTCCCTTCCTGCCTGGCTCCACCTGGACCCAACTCTACAAGGCACCTGTGTTGTTTTACTGATAACAGTGTTTGCTCTTCCAAAGCCAGAACCATAAAAGGCAGCTTTCAAAGTCACAGCCGCAGAAATGTCAACATGAGGGGGAGGCCAGCCGTGGTTTCTGAGGTGGAATGTCACCTCCGGGTTGCTTTATAGGCTGCTGGAAAGATCTTCAGAGTCCAGGTCCTGGGGTCTAGACCTGTTTCTACCGCAAACATGCATGTTACTTAGGAAATGTTTTATATCTTTTCTGGGTCTTGTTTTTATCGTCAGTGTAAGGAAAGAGTTGAACTTGAAGATCTTTAAGGGCTCTTCTATCCTTAAAATGCTTAGTGTCCTCCACTTGGGATCCTGGGGGCAACAACCAAATGCCCTGTTTAATGACTGTGAAATGCTTTATGTAGCAACCTTCAAAATAAAACCAACCCCAAACCTGAACCTGGATTTTTTTCAAAACCTCCAACAATGTCACCATTGAAGCCTAAAGGTACTCATTAATATCTTGTAAAAAGTGATTTTGTGATTTTCTTAATGTATGAAAAAATATCCCCCACCCTCGACACTGGGCCTAGAGCCCTAGAATATAAAACCATAGTCAAACCACTAGGATTCTACAGAGCTCAGGTGTTTGGACAAATTGCCTGAACTTGAGAACACAGGGCAATTTTCTCAACTTTTAAAATGTTTTCTCCCTTCCCCCGCCTTTTCTGGGGTTTTAGCTCTTGCTTGTAACTCAAACCACAAATAAAGCTTTAAGCCTCTGGCTGTGAGGAGCAGCGGCTGCCAAGAACAGCATGGTTCACGTGGGCCCTTTTTTCTGCCGCTCTGGAAACCAGTTCTCCAGAGGACAGTACAGCGTGCGTTTTTCTCTTTCTTTACTAATCGCAAAAAAAAAATATTGCTTTTCATATGGGCTGAGGAAGGAACAGATTGGTGTTGATTGGTGGTGAGCAGAGAGAGATCAGCTGCTGTAGGGGAATCAGAACCAGCTACAGTAGCAGGAAAGATTCGTATATCCCTCCCTGGGAATGCTCTAATACTGGCTCCCACTGCAGTCCTTTACCCTAGCACCTGGCACATATAGGTGTTCAGTACCTGTTTGTGGTTGAATGAACACACTTCTACAAACATTATTTTTAATCCTTAACACTGGGGTAAGCATTCATCTCCTCACTCTGTAGCTGAGGAAACTGAGGCTCTGAGAGGCTAGCCAACCCATATAGGATCATACGTATGGTTACCTGTTAGGGCTGGCATGTGTACCCAAGCTGGTCCTAGACTGGGCTCCTAGACTCATTTTCTTTCTGTGTCTGCCTTTCAGCCACAATGGCCAAAGAAACATTGTGTTCCCAGCCCACAGATGAAGCCGAGGCATGATGGATAGGCTTGTGGAACGAGACTTCTAATCTCCAAGCGCTCTCTCCCACAACTTCCAAAATTATCCCCATGGGGATGATACTCGCAACAGAAATGCCAGCTCAATCCTCTCTCCAGCTGCCTGCTGGACACCACGGCCTGGATTTGTGCTCAGTTCTATATACAGTGCATGGCCCAGGAGGGGTGCTCACTGACGAGCAGGTAAGTCAGTGATGACCCACAGATACTATCCAAATCTGCACTCATCTTATCCACTGCTGAGCCCCCAGTGCCTAGACAGGACATGGCGAGTAATTGTTCCATGAATGAATGGATAAATGGAAGACTGTGTTTTCCCTCCCTCCACCCTGATATAGTTTATCTTCTGGATTGCCTCTTCTGCTAAAGACACCACCATTTCTTTTCAGCCTCTCAAGCTCAAAGCGTGGGACTTCCCCTAGGACACCCCTTCTCTCCCATGACTCCCATCAAATTGGTTACCACATTCTTCCAATTCGGCCTCTCCTGTCTTTTATGCCTATCCCCTCCTCTCCAAATCTCAACGCATGAACTGTCCTTTATTGTTCAAGACTGTATTGGTTAGGAGCAAAACCCAACCTGAACTTGCTTAAGCAAAAAAAGGGGATTTAAATCAGAAGAATATGGGGACAATCACAGAACTGAAGGTGAAACCAAACTACTGAGCCCAGAAAGGGGAGAGTTGCTTGGAATAAAGAGCTTTGATTTTGACGGCTCTCTTTCTCTTCCACCTCCCTTTCTAAGTTCACTGATACACCAACTTCATTCTCTCACAGCAGCTTGCTCCATGTCAATGGGACACAGATGTCTACAGACTCCCATCTATACAGTTTTAGGATCAGAGTGGAAAAAGTCTCTTTCTCATGTGCTCCAATAGGATAATTCCCGGGGGAGTCCAGTTTGCCTAGCACGGCCTATGGGCTCACCGCTGGACCGGTCACCAGGCACCTCTGTGGAAGTTGAAAGAAGGCACCATCTTCTGGGTGTCTGCAGCTCCACAGATGCACAGCTTGCCCAGCAGAGCATGGGCTGGATTCCAGCCCCCACTTATCATCCTTGCTAGAGAAGCTTGTACAGGGTACACCCTGCACAAGTGTACCTGGTGCACCTGGCTGGATGTGGGGCTGGGCACTCCCACTTTGGATCAGATGCCCACACCTGGCCAACCATTACTGCTAGAAAGGCAGGGTCATGCAAGTGATCTCACTTGCCATTTGTACTACAAGGTCAGAGTGGAGGGAAGGTTGGGGAAAGATCATTTTCTCCAAGAAAGTAAGGTAGCACATTCATGGACCCCAGGGGAATCATTTGGGCTGGAATGTGTTTACAGCTCCCAAACCTGCTTCTCCTATTGGTTCCCTTCATTGGTACAAGGAACCATCTGCCAGTGACTCTGGCCAAGATCCCTAGAGATAGCTTGTATTCTTTCCTCTCCTTCATAATAATCTCCTGAACGATGGTGGTTGTGATGACCTGTCCTCTGGACCCAGGCCCCTCCTGAATGGTTTTCCAGCCCCTCAAGCTGCATGTACAGTAGATTACCCTTTCTTATAATGAATGAGTCCTCTTAATACACTGGCAGGAGGCAGAATAATGTGTGAAGAAGGCATAGGCTTTCAACTTGGGAGATCTGGACTCATGTCTCTGCTCTGTTGACCGAGTGATCTTCACCAAGTTTCTTCCCTTCTCTGAAATTTTTTGTTTCATTCATAAAATGGGTGTGACCTTGCTGAGTTGTGAAGAAGTCATGAAATAGGAGATGCTGGAGGAAGTGTTCCTGGCCAAGGCCTCTTCCCCTTGGAAGTTTTCTGTAACCCCCACCCTTGCACTAGGTTAGGCACCCACAACCCTCTGTGCTTCCTCTGGCCATGTACTTATTCACAGATATTTATTCACAGCCCACACTGGCAATCCTCGGATACTTCCCAAGTGAGCATCTACTTTGTATTGGGAGTAAAGCAGTGAACATGACAAAGCCTTGACTTCTTGGAGCTTATATTTTTATAGGAAGATGGTCAAGAGTACAAGTAATTAGATAATAATATAACTTCAGGTTGTATGTGCCAGAAGACTGGGGGAGGGAGGGTGCCTCCTAAGTGTGGTCCCTCAATCCCTGGCACACCATGATCTCCTCCTGTGCTATGAGCTCCTGGAGGTCAGGGGCCCATTTCTTTCAGCTCTGTAGCTCAGGTACCCAGCACAGTACCAGGAATATGGTAAAAGCTCAGTCAAAGTTTATTACTCTCCTCCATCATTGAATCTGATGATCACTATAACATCTGCACTTTTATAATTATAATTTTTCCTTCAATAAATAGTCACAAATTCTACTGTGCGTCAGGCTCTGGCCTTGCACTGCCAAAGAGAGAAGGCTGTGACATAGTCCTATTACTGAAGAGCACACTGTCTTTTGGAGGAGACAGCCATGCAGAAAGGAACATCACTGACTAACTAGGTAAGTGCTGCAGTAGAGGCTTGCAAAGAGAGCTGTGAGGAGTCCAGGAGGACCTACTGTTTATGGTTCCTGAATCCTCCAGAGATCCTTGGAGCTGTCAGACCTCACAGGGTGAACAGGCTTTGGCTCTTCTTAGAGTCTAAGGAAGACAGAGTGGCAGGATTTTTATAAATCTGGCCTGTTGATCAAACAACAGTGGCCTAAAGATAAGAAATGTTCCTAAGGAGCCTTCATACTGCTCTCCTGTCCTGCTCCCAGCTCAGACCAATCTTCCTGGGGCTCTGCCAATTCTCCTCTGAAAACAGGCACCACGCCTTAGGACTGAACTTCCCAGCCTGAGGCTCCAGGTCCTTCCTCCCATGCCCACCGCAAACAACCCAAGTTTGTTCCCACCACTCACCCACCTCCACCCAGCTCTGCTGCAGACTTCTGGCAGACCTTGAACTTCCCGGCCTCGGCTCCCTCGTCTGCAGAGTGGAGACTGATATAACTGCTAGCCTTTACCACTTGCTTGCGTCCCTTCACCCATTCAGCAAATATTCACTTAACGCTACTATCTGCTGGGTGCTATTTCAGGTGTCGGCAATACAGAAGTGAATGAACTGGATGTCCCGGCTTTCATGGAGCTTACATTCTGGTGAGGAGAGGCAGGCAATGCATGAGTGAGAAATCAGAAACACACAGTGTGTCGGATCATGGGAAAAGTTAAGAAGACGAAGCAGGGAAGGGGGACAGAGCGTGCCTGGGGTGGTGGTGATGAACTGTAATTTTAAATCCAGTGCTAGAGGAGGTCTCCACAAGACGATGACAATAGAGCAGAGATAGAAAGGAGGCAATATAGGGAGTCCCCTGGGGTGTCTAGGTGGAGAGAAGAGCAGATGGCCTTTGGAGATCAGATTTACTCCCTCCTCCCTGTCTCCTTCTTTTCCTCCTGCCCTTTTTGCCTTCATTTATTTATTTATTTCAAAAAATTTTTTTAGGATTTTGCTGGGTGCCATGCACTGTTATTAAGCCTTGTCAAAAGAAGTCAAAATGCCCTTTTTGCCTTCATTTATTTATTTATTTCAAAAAAAGTTTTTTTAGGATTTTGCTGGGTGCCATGCACTGTTATTAAGCCTTGTCAAAAGAAGTCAAAAAGAGGACCCTTTGCTTGCAAGATGTGCAGAATCTAGTGACAGAGACGGAGAAGATAAGCCAGCAATGACAGTGGAGGGTTTCAGGGGTCATGCTGGGAAGCCCTTGGGCAGTCTAGTGGAGCCATCAGACCTCTTCTCAGAATGACGTTTTAAAATGCATAACAGAAAACACATACAAGTGCAGAGGAAAACAATTATTTTTCAAAAGTTAACAAAATATATAGTAAAAAACAAATCAGTAATAATTTATGTGTTGTTATACAATAAATTATTACCAACAAATTGTAATAATTTATACATTAAATAACCAGATCTATAGGTCTATTAACTACTGTAATTTCAAAATATTGATGCACACAGGCATATTATTTGAGGATAATCTGTAACAACTGTAAAGTGTGAAAATACCTGTGATTTTTGTTAGTGATAAGTCAAAGGTACTGCTGATATCACTGTGATTTGAGCCTATATTTGTACCTGAAGACAATGCCAAATTTTAAGTAGGGATTAGTGAACATAAAGATGCAAATTCACAAAGCTCTTGAATTCTGGCCCTAAGTTAAGAATCTCTGTGCTAGAGCTATAAATATGTACAGTGGGCTCAGAGAGCACAAAGGAGGGGTCAGAAAAATCTTCCCAGAGGAGGTGAGATTCCTTCACTGGGTTCTGAGGGAGGTATAGGAGTTAGCCAGGGAGATGGGGTGAAGGGGATTCCAGGTAAAGGGAAGCACACAGGCAGCATGAAACAGTGCATCTCACTGGAGGACCGATGTTCAGTGCAGCCAGAATCCAGGGTTTGCGTGGGTTTGGGTGGAAATGAGTCAGGAGAGGTAGAGACAATGGGGTTAGATTATGGAGCGTTCTGGGTCCTAAGCTACAGAATTGATCTAGCAGGTGGTGGGGAGCCCTTGAAGGATTTCAGCAGAAGAGGGACATGTCATGATCAGACTGCCTGTCAGAAAGATCATTTGGGCAACCGTGAGGTGGACGAATTGGAAGAAAGAAAAAACTAGAGGCAAGGAGACCAGTTAGGAAGCTGTTTTAACTAGTTTAGGCCAGAAACAGCTATAGCCCTGGGAATAGAGGAGAGCAGAGGGATACTTGAGGCACATGGGATGTTAGAAACTGCACAGACCTTGGTAATTGATGAGGATGGGGCCATGGGGGAGGGGAGGGATCAGAGTAAGAGTGCACTGATCAGAGCAAAAGAGCAAAAAAAAAGAGTAGGCTGTGTTCAGGGAAGTAGGCTGTGAACTACAAGCTTGTCCTTGCTTGCACCTCCGTTCCTTTGCAGAAGCTTGTCTCTCTCCCTGGGGTTCTCTCTCTGGGTCATCTCCTCTTTCCTCGCTCCCAGGCCACCTCATCAATTTCTCTTCTTCTGTCTTGCTGTGGGGACTTTATGGTGGCAGCAGGTTATCTCTGAGCTGCTGCTGAACATCAGCCCTTGTCTAACTCACTCCAGACTCCTGAGATCCCCATCCCTGGGCAGAGCCCTGAGGTCCCTTTGGGCCCTTGCCATCAGTCTCAGTGCTTGAGCAGGCTTGCTCCCTGGGGAGCCACAGTGGGACATCAGCCTGGCAAATGGCAGGTCACAGAGAACGGCCTGTCCATCTGCGAGCCAACAACGGTCACACTGGAAGTCAACAAGGGAAATGGAAAGGGAGAGACCCAGCCTCTGCAGGGGCTCAATCCCTGGGGAGCCACAGTGGGACATCAGCCTGGCAAATGGCAGGTCACAGAGAACGGCCTGTCCATCTGCGAGCCAACAAAGGTCACACTGGAAGTCAACAAGGGAAATGGAAAGGGAGAGACCCAGCCTCTGCAGGGGCTCACACCCTGGGACCTGCGCCAGCATGAACAAGGTTTTCCGGGTGAGGATTTCCCCTAAAAGAATGGGAACAGCAGCTGAAGGCGAGGCGAGACAGGGAACTGCTTGTGCGTTCCAGAGAGCTTTCCTTCTACGGTGTCTTATTTATCGAAGCTTTGTAACAACCCTTGGTATGTGCATGTGTGTGTTTGTGTTTGTAGTCATGCATACACGCACACTTTATTTCTGGTTTACAGATGAAGAAAATGAAGGCAGAGAGGTTAAAGAACTTATCTAAGGTCACCCAGCTAGTAAGGCACAGAAGGGGGGTGTGGAGGTGGGTTGGGAAGTTACTCATTCAGACTTTTGTGCTGTTAAATATGCTGTTTCTCCTTCCTGGTGGGAAAGGAATGGAGAGAAAGAGGGGGCCCCCTCCCTCCTTAATCACATTCTCCAAACATGGTACTTGCAAGTTAAGGTTAAGGTAATACATTGTTCTGACAGTTGTTGAAAACACAGTAAAATGACACGAGAAACAAAAAGTGAATGCAAGACCTTGAGACAATAAAGAAGGTGGTCAAAAAGGTGACACCTTTTTAATATGCAACTTCCCAACCAGCTACAAGTGCTGCCCTGGCCCAGCCCAGCAGGCTAACAGACCTCAGACCTGGTGGGGGAACCTGGCTGTGCTCTGAGTTGACGGCCCAGTGCCTGGCACGTGCATGGAGGTCACCAGTGCGTCTTTGCAGGGGGAGGACTGAGAGAAGGGGAGGCATGAAGCCCTCTCCCCTCTGCTGGGACTCCACCCTTAGGAACATAAGTAGGCCTTCACTTGGGTCAAAAGCACTGCTGTGGGGAAGAGGAGGAGAAGGAGCAAGTGGAAGAAGAGGAGGGAAAGAGGCTGGACAGGGAGGAGGCAGCCAGGAGGAGAATGCACGATGGGAATTAGGTGCCTCTAGTAATCATCCCTGAACCTCCTGCAGCTGCTGGAAGAGAAGTCCAGCCTGCTCACAGGACAGAGGAGGGAGGACACTTCCTTGAGGAGCCTGGAAGCCTTGTAATCTCCATACCACATCCAGGGAAGCTTGGTGGGGCTGGGCTACCTGGGTCCAGCTTCCCACCCAGCCCTGCCAGCTTGGGTCCAGACTCTGGGAAGACTGGCTTACCTGGGCATGTCTAGTGACATGAGGGCTGGATGACAGATGCATCTCAGGAGCCAATGGGGTTGGGTCAAAGATGCAGCCTTCTCTAGAAGCTATAGACTGCCTCAGAGAAGAGTGTTCTGAGGTCTTCTATAAGACTTCTGAACCATAGGGGATGAGCACAGGGCTGGGGGAGAAAGAATAAACAATTTTATGAAGTGCATAGTTGGAAGAGAGGTTTTGTTTAGACTTGGAGTTGAAAGAACTCTGAGCTACAGGAATAAAGAAAAGCATCCTTCATTGAGTGCCAACTGTGTGCTAGACACTGTGTGCAGTGCCAGAGGTATGGAAATTATTATCAATGGCCCTATGTGTTGCATGCCCACTGTGGGCCAGGGGCTGTATGCCCACTCCATAAGGTAGGCCTAAGCACTCTCATTTAATCATCGAAGAGGCTGAGACACTCAGTCATTGAATGGAGAGCTCCCGCTATTCGCTATTCAAATCCTGCTCATTTTACAGCTGTAGAAAGCGAGGCTGGGGAGGGTAAGCAACTTGTCATAACTGAGAGCATCGGGCACATGGTAAGAGTTGGAGGCAGAGCTCAGCCCCCTGGCCCAGGTCTGAGGCCTCTTTACCTCCTACGCCCACCCTCTCTGAAGTTCTCAGCAGGCCCAGGACAAGCAGGCTCTGCAGTTGTTTCAAGGGAGAAACCCCCATTTGCAGGATTTCCAGTTACTGCCAGCTGCCAAGGCCATCTTCTCAACTTCTCAATCTCATTTTTTTTTTTCTTTTTTCCCCTGGTCCAGGTCACACTTGGTCCTCCCCAAGAGGCTTCCAGTGCCATGGGCTGCAGTTTTGCTCAGTTGTGCTCTCAGGGCGGTAGTGACAGCACACCCACATGCTGACAGAGCCCACCTGCTGATGGAGACATAGGAAAGGAGCAGCTGGGAGGGAGGAAGGCAGGGCCAGCGGGTGGGGCAGGCGGCCAGTGTTCCCCTGCAGGGAGAGGGCAGGCTCAGGGGACCAGCTTCCTTGTAAACAGTGTGCAGCCAGCTCTAAAAATACTCCTGCCCTAGACAGGGCATGCTGAGCTCCTCTGGCCTCCTCCAAACCCTTCCCAGGGGCCTCACCCCTTTCCTGAGAGGTCAAGGGGATGGGAAGAAAGTTGACTTGTAAAAAGTAGGATTTCCTTAGCAAGGAAAGTATAACAATATTTCCTTCCTCTGCAAAACAGAAGGAAGACGCTCCATGTGGGTTTTAGCAACAACAACAAAGGAGAAAAAAAAAAGCTTCCCTGGGTCCTTGTTTTTTTTTTTTTTTTTGTCTTTTGTCTTTTTCCGTGTCCGGCAACGGATCGCAACCCTCAGTGTTGCCCCCGTACCGGACCAGGGACCGGCAACGGGATTGCAACCCTCGGTGTTGCTCCCGTCCCGTACCGGACCAGGGACCGGCAACGGGATTGCAACCCTCGGTGCTGCCCCCGCGCCTCGCTCAGCCAGTGAGCGGGAACCGGTCCATATGTGGGATCCGAACCCTCGGGTGGGAGCGCCGCCGTGCTTTCCAAGCCGCGCACTATCCAGTGCGCCACCGGGCTGGCCCCCTGGGTCTTTGTTCCCTCTTCTGTAATCTGAGGCCTGGGCCTGGCTCAGGTTCAAGGACCAGACCTGATTCTGGGTCCTTGTTCCCTCTTCTGTAATCTGAGGCCTGGGCCTGGCTCAGGTTCAAGGACCAGACCTGATTCACAGCCTGGAATCAGGGAGCCAAGAGAAGACCCCTGAGCTGGAATTTCCAGCTGTCCCTTTATTAGGCACGTGATCTATGACTCAACTACTTGATGCCTCAGTTTCCACAATTATAAAAGAGGATAATAATACTGTTTACTTAACTTGGGTGTAGAGAGGATTAAATTAGATGCTTTATATAAGACTCTTAGCACAGTGCCTGACACATGATAAACACTCAGAAAATGCTTATTATTATGGCATATGGGAGGATATAAGTATTTCCTAAATTCTAACTGAAGACCTCATTTAATGGGAAATTTTGTAGGCAGGCAAAAACAGTGGTGTAGATAGGAAGAGACCGAAAGTGTCTGAATCATAGAAAACTCAAATCTGTGATTTGAAAGATGGGGAAACTGAGGCCCAGAGTGCAGAAGGAGTTGCCCCAGATCAGACACTGTGTTAGCAGCTGCCTGCAGGTTCAATATAAAACAACAGTGTGATGAGACTTAAAATCCTGGGTGCCTCTAAGTCTGCTCCACTAGGAATTAGGAGAGTGAGCTCTTTCATTTATACAGCACTTTAAAGTTTGGAAAGCCCTTTTCGAGGGGTGGAAGGGGAGACAGACCTCAGCCAATTACTGCCAGAGGGCTGAGCTCTGTGATGGGGGACATTTGATGGGGCATGTACAAGGACACTGCCAAACATAACTCAAACTGGGGTTGGTGGCCAGGCTGTGAGGTGCCTGCAGACCATGCCCTTGAACCCAGGACCACGCAGGAGAGGCAAAGGTGGGAAAAGCTCAGCTGCGCCTAAAGAACTCTCTTCTAACCTCGTGCTATCTGGTTTGGTAGACACTAGCCGACTGTGGCTATTGAGCACTTGAAATGTGGCTACTCTGGATTTCAAAGACTTCATATAAAAAAAATGCAGTGTAGTGGCTGATTCCTGGTAGGTACTCAATGAATGGTACTTTTATTAACTAAAGCCCAGAGAGGGAAAGTGGCTTTGCCAAGCTCACAAGAAATTAGTGAATATGCTAGCCCTTAAATCTTGGTCTCTGGGCCCTTTCAGTTCACCTCACTTCTCTTCACTAAGCAACAGTATCCAAGGGTACTTCAAAAAATTCATGCAAAGATTTCTGTTATCTTTCGGTTCTATTTTTCTGTGAACTTGTCGGAGTACCCTCATGTAAGAAATCCAGTTTATCAGGAGAGAGAGGAAGCCTATTCAAGTTTGGTGTGATTTTATAGGTCAAGTAGATTTTAATCAGGAGACAAATATTTTCTTCCCTCCTTCTCGCCTCTGTCCCCAGTTCTGGCCAAAGGAAGCCACAGCCAGGCCTGGCAGACTCACCCTGTCCCCTCCACTAGTGAGGTTCCTGTTCCTGCTGGTCTTGGAGCCCCCAGCAGATGGGCTGCCCTTATCAGCGGCTCCAGGCCAGAGGAGGAATCCTCCGGTCATGTGTGGCTCTCTGGAGGAGGGAGACCTTGTAAATAAACACAGCCCACGCAAAGGAAGGGGGGAGGGTCAAGGGAAAAGAATCCCTGACATTTTGGTGACTGGGCCAGGACTAAAGGCCACCAGGCATAGCCCTTATTGGCCATTCTGTGAGGAATCACAGATCCATGCAGCTTCCCTGGATGACAAGGCTGTCTTTAAATAGACCTGGGAGCTGGGGTATTCCCAGTGCACTGCCGGCTTGATCCAGGCCTAATCCTTTGCCCAGGACTGACCTTTCACAGTTTACAGAGCACTTTATCTCTTGGCTCTGTGGAGTCTCACAGAAACCTCCTGAGAGAAGGGAGGTTTATCACCACCCCCAATTTACAGATGAGGAAACTGAGGCTCTGAAGGTAAATGACTGACTCCTGGCTGCACAGCTAGAAGTGATTGAGTCTCAACTGAGAGCTACATATATTGTGGCACCAAAGCCAGAGGGCTGCCCATCACACACCGGTCTCCTCCACCTAGGGTCTTCGTTTGTGCCCAGCATCAAGCTCCATAACCTGGGTGAGCCCAGGGAAGTCCACAATCCAATGAGCAGGAAATGTCCAGTGGATGAATCTCAACACGACTGTACTCAGTGAAAGAAGCTGCTGTAGACTGGATGCCCCTCTCAACTCACTGAGGCTTCATCCCCACCATTAACTGTTCAGGGTGGGAAATCCTATTATGGTCATTAAAAGGTGAGGCCTTGAAGAGATGATTAGACTGCAGGACCACGCCGTAGTGAATGGATTAATCATGGTGGTCATGGGCGTGGTTCTGAGGGCTTTAAAAGGAGAGTGCATGAGGAGCTCGCTCTCTGCTCCACTATTTTCTGCCACATGAGATCCCTGCAGTATTGTCACCACCTTCACCAGCTGTGTTCCCTGGACTTTGGACTTCCCAGCCTCTGAAACTGTAAGCAATAAATTTCATCTTCATTATAAAATACCCAGTCCTGTGTATTTTTTTATAAGCAACAGAAACGGACTAATAACATAAGCCAATCAAAAATAGTACATACTTTACTATTCCATTTATAGAAAACTCTAAAAAAACACAAGCTGATCCACAGTGACAGCAGATCAATGGTTGTTTGGGGAAGGGAAGGATACAATGGGGCAGGAGAAAACTTTTGGGGTGATGGATATGTTCACTGTCTGGACGGTGGTGATGGTTCCACAGGTCTGTACGTATCAACTTGTACACTTCAAATGAGTGCAGTGTATTGTATGTCAATTATACCTCCATAAAGCTATCTAAAAAGAGGAAGATAAGGAGGGAAAGAATGAAGGAAGTCGGCTGGCATGTAATTAAATAACTCTGTGAGCAGCTTAACATGGGGACACAAAGTACCATGGCCACACAGGGGTGGAAGAGAGAGATTCATTCCCAAATGGCAGAGATCAGGAAAGAGTTCTTGGAACAGGATTTTGACAAGGTTTAAGGCATGGATAGGAAGGCATCAGGTTAAGAAAGATTAAGGTGGAAGATGCAAGTAGAATTTGGTCAATAGGGAGTGGAGTATTCCACACATACACAACGCCCCATTTTTCCCAATTCTTGGAGGCCCAAGGTTAAAACTAACAGCTGCAATCCTCTCTTTTCTTCAGAAATTCAGACACACGCCCTAGTTGGCAGGCAGCTAGTTTTGCTAATAAGATTCCTGCCCTTCCCCCTCCCTCTCTGCACAGCTCATCCCTTCAGGTCCTGCTGAGGCCCCTGCCTTCTCAGATTTCCTCTTTGAAATGAACTGCCAAGTACTTGCTGGCTGAGCCACCAGCAACTCAGGCTCCCAGGGCCCTGGGTACCCTCATTTCAGCCCCTTCCAAATCCCACAGTAAGAAGGAGGTTTGCGGGGGGATTCCTGTGGGAATGTGATGGAATTCTAGGTCCAAACTGAAAATATCTTCTTTCTCTTCCATACTTTTTGGCTTAGTAATTGACATGTCATCATTAGAGAATTCTGAATAATGAATTTATTAGAATATATTGTGACAGAGCAGAAGGAAATGCAAGAATTGTTACAATGTTATACACAATTAATAGGCTAGTTTGCTCCAAAAGCAATTCTGATCACTGCTCTTACAGTTGGTAAAACATTAATTTAAGTTTAGATGATTCTTTTATTAATGCCTTTACATAAGGGACTATTCTAACGACATGTGAAACCCACATATGAAATTGTGGGTTAGCTCTTGCTTTTCAATTTCCTTGGCATGTTTGTTTATTTTAAACTGCCTCCTTTCAAAAGTTCCCCTATTAATTAAATAAACCAGTCAGCCACATTCCCTACAGCTAACTCAGTACTCAAGTGTAAGCTCAGTTCTGGAGTCAGCTTTCCAGCCTTGGCTTAAGGGACATTAGTCACTAGGAGCAAAATGTGGCATTTGAACAGCTGTTTCAGGTATTTAGAGTCCAAGGTCTACAGGTTTGGAGAAGGTAGCATTAGGGGAAGGGAACCAATATTTATTTGCAAAATGCCCACTCTGTGCCAGGCACTGGAGCCTTTACAGAGAGTATCTCTTTTAATTCTCTGAATAGCCCATTAATGAATTCTGCCTTCTCTAGGCACAGCAAGGTTAAGAACTGGTCAAAAATCACACAGTTTACACAGGGGGAGCTGGGACTTGAACCCAAACAATCTGGCTCTAGAGCTTACACTCTCCTATATGCACCTTGTTTAAACCTCCCAGCCCACAAATGTGGGGACCATTATTATCAGATCTGTTTTCCAGATGAGAAACCAGAGGCTCAGAAAAGTAATTTTCCCAACATACACTAAATGCAGACCCTGGATTTGAACTCTGTGATCCTGGGCAAGTCATTCTGCCCATCCACCCATCACCCACCCATGCATTCATTAATTCAATAGTGTCAAATGCTTACTCTGTTCCAGGGACCGTCTTGTCCCTAGAGATGAAAAGATGTATAAAATCTCATCCCTGCTCTTCAAGAACTTATCATTCAGAGAAGAAGGAAAACACCTAAACAAAAGTAAGAAAAATGATTGCAGTATGAGAGCTGCCATAAGAGGAACATAAAAAGAGCTACAGGAACATAGAGGAAAAAACATCAAATTACTTGGTAAAGTAAAGCAAGGAGGTCTCTAGAGAGGAGGGGACATTAAAGAAATAATTATATGTTCTCCAGGCAGAGAAAGGGGGAGGGCAAAAAGGCAAAAAATGATCTGGTGTAACAGCTCACATATTAAGTGCCTACCACCAGCTTTAAGTACCATGTCTCTAATTCCCACAACAATTCTATGAAGTAGGTATTATTCAGACCACTTTATAGAAAAGGTAAGATAGGCACATAGAGGTCAAGTACCTTGCCTATGATCACACCGCTAGTAAGGAATAGAGCTAGAATTCAACCCTGGGCAGCCTGGCTTCAGAGCCCATACTCTCAGCCGCCCTGCTCTGTTTGGGGGCACCTGCTAGCAGCGTTCTTCATGGGCGAGGCAGGCAAAGAGACTGGCCACATAGGCAGGGATCATGTCTAAAGGGTCTTCCTGTATGCTGGCTTTAGGCCACTTTCTTCCTGAAGCCTTAGATATTCCAGATCTAAGGACCTTGGACCTTTTGTGATCCAAAAGTAATAACACTGTGGTGTATGTAAGTGTCTTTGTGCGTTGAGGAGGGACATCCACCTTTCTCTATAATGAGGCCATATAGGGGAATGATACATCAAATTCCTTTGCTTTTGGGCCAGCCCGGTGGCGCACTGGAGAGTGCGCCATTTGGGAGCGCAGCAGCGCTCCCGCTGAGGGTTCGGATCCCATGTGGAGACCAGTTCCCGCTCACTGGCTGAGCGTGGTGCGGGCACAACACCGAGGGTTGCGATCCCATTGCCGGTCCCCGGTACCGGCGCGACACCGAGGGTTGTGATCCCGTTACCGATCAGTAAAAAAAAGACAAAAAGGAAAAAAAAAATTCCTTTACTTTTGACTAAAACCATATCTGCTCACTGGAGGAATACTGGGTATCTTATGCTCAGCTGGATTCTCTTGGCTTAAATGTCAATATTTGAATTCTTGTTCATTTTCTACATTCCTTCCCCTCATAGCAAATCCACGAGAACAGAGCCTTGTCCATCTTCCTCTCTACCATGCTCCCAACACCCAGCCTGGTACACAGTGGGCACTCAATACATATTTGTTGAATAAGTAAATATTGATTGAATATTTGTTGAATGAACTCTGGTCTTTGACTAATAATTTATTCAGAGAGTAAATAAATTAATTGTGAGTTAATACATCTAGTTAGGTCAGTAACACTTTTCACGTTGTGATGTGAATGGGATAGGAGGGAATACTATAAGGGTCTTTAAGGTGACAAGTGTAGGGACTGCTGGCCTAGATCAAAGATTTACAAACTGAGCTGTACTTTGGAAGCAGCTTGCCTTCAGCGATTTTGATTCAGCTCGTCTGAGGTGTTGCTTCTGAAGCCACCAGATCAGTCTCTGGGGTTGGCAAGTTGGGGTCCCTTCCTGTTCTCATTTTTTTCTTTGGTTTTCCATCTCACTCAAGTAGTGCTTGGACGCTTTGAGGGATGGGAGTTCATTATCACGCATGCCGCCCAACGCCTTGTAGCCACAACAAGGACACCCCTATAGTGACCATATACTGAGCCCTTCTGGGGTGCCAGACACTGTGCATAGGTTACTGAATCCACAGGCTGGGCGTTATTTATCTCCACTTTGCAGTTAAGAAACCGCAGCCCGGAGGAGGTTTCGTGGTGTACTGAGTGTCGCCGAGGTGGAGAGGGCCGGGCCGGGCCCCAGAGCCCACGTCCTGCACGCCACAGGCGGGCGGGGAGCCGCAGGAGGCGGCGGCCACGTGGGCGGCGGCCGGGCGCGCGCTCCGCCCAGCCCCGCGGTCCTCGCCATAGAAGGCAAACCCGGGGCAGGCTCCCACGGGGCTGGCGGGCCCGGCGGCCTGCTGGTTTCAGTTTCTGAAGAGCCCGGCCCTGAGCAAACACGGGCGGGAGGAAGGTTCTGGAAACCTTCCCAACAGATAGCAGATGAACTCCCCGCGGCCGGGAGCCACCCACGGTGGGAACGGCGGCTACTCG
>NW_007727243.1:350324-360272 GCF_000696425.1 Galeopterus variegatus
GCGACCCCGGGCTTCACCCGAGCCCCGGCGCCCGCGGTCTGGTGCCAGTGAACCTGCGCAGGACGCCGGGCTCGGGCGGACCGAGGGCAGGGCGGGAGCCCCACCCTCCAGACGGGGACCGTCCTCCCGCTGCCGCAGGCCCCTGCCCTCCTCTCTGGGGCGTTCGAGTTCCAACGCGTTAGCAAAGCTCTTCCAATGTTTGTTTTCTTTCGGAGAAAGAGGCGGGAGGACGTCGCCAAGACCAACAAGAACTCCAAACACAGGGCATTCTCTCTCTGTGTCGGACATTTTTCCCGACTCAGAGCTGGGTCTGAATACCCGTCCCGCCACTTCCTAGCTGGTGACCTTTGTGTATGTTTCTTAATCTCTCCCAGCCTCATTATCCTCATCTATAAAATGGGGATAATGATACCCATCTTTAAGATATGTTCTGAGGATTAGATTAGATAAATATAGATTATCCACATTAAGCACTTAGTGCCCTCAGTCAATGGCAATTAACCTTATTATTAATTATATTGTTCTTACGAATGACTAATAATGACAGTCAAGATTATGAATGCTGCTGTGAGCGTAAGTGTAAAAAATATGCTCAATTAAAATGTTTTACTGAGGGAAATCGTTTTATGAGAGGCAGATAAAGAAAGAGGAATAACATTGGGTCAGGAAGCACACGCACATTTTCTTCTTTAATATTCAGCTTCATATGGCACACGTTATTATCCCCATTCTACAGATGAGAACATTGAGGTTTCTGGAGGTTAAGTATCCCACCCGCCTCACACACTGAGTTTGTGCCTGGTGTCCTGGCCTCACTCTCTCACTGACTCTTGGACCGTGCCCTTCACACCTGCCTGCCTTGGCAAAGGTGCCTCCATCTGCAAAGAATGCCTTCCTGCCTTCCTCAACGCTTATCTACCTATAGGGAAAAGAGGTAGCTCTAGAAACTGCCTAAAGGTCACCTCCTCCAGGCAGCTTTCCTGATTCTCTCCCTCCCCCTTCTGTAGAACGAACACTTCCTTCCTTCCTTCCTTTTTCTGCTGCCTGAAGCACGTAGCTGCACACACTCGTTGTGGGCTGTGACACCCCTCTTGGGAGTGTGCCTGTCTGAGGCAGACACTACACACTTTCTCACTTTTGGAGGGTCAAAATAGTGTTTGGTGTTGTGGTTAAAAGTGCACAGGTTTAGGAGCCCAATTGCCTGGGTTCAGATCTTGGCTTTACTGTGTACTGGTTATGAGGCCTGAATAAGTGACTTAGCCTCTGTCTGCCTCACTTCCTTTATCTATAAAATGAAGATGAACAATAAAGTCAGACTCATGGGGTTGCTGTGAGGATTGAATGAGTTAGTAGATAGAAAGTATTCTGAACCCCTAAGTGACAGATGTTCAATGAATCAAGACAGGATCACTAAGGTCCTGAATGTTGCTTATTAATGGCAAGTGAAACAAAAAGCCTGTTGCAGAATTAAGAGCATGGGTAGGCATAAAAGACCTAAGTTCTCATCCTGGATCTGTCTCTAACTTCATGTGTGGACTTGGGCCTGTCCCTTCCTCTCTCGGAATTTATTTCCCCTTCTGCAAAATGAGAAATTTGGCTCCCACTGCTAGATGATCTCCAAAGGATAATATTCATTGGTATTAATGATCAGGTCTTTTCCTGTAGGACTTGTGCTTGTGTAATATGCCAAGTTAGGGACCACACTCAGAAATAAACGACTGGTTCACCACTGGAATCACAAAGCTCAGCCACTGGCTGCCATGAACTCACAGGTAGATGATTGTACGAACTGTGATAATTGCCAGTCTTTACTGAACAGGTCCTAGTGCCTGGCTCTGGGCCAAGTGCCATTATTATCCTATTTATTTTTCTCAAGAACCCTTTGAAGAAGGTATTACTATGATCCCCATTCTACAGCTGAGGAAACGGAGGCTCAGAGGCTAACGAGCTTGTAATAGTTGGGCAGGGAGGAAGATCCTCACTTGTCACACGACAACTCCCAACCGCCTGCGAGATTCCTTCCAGCATGTGCCCGTTTAAATACCTCTGGGGACAAGGAGCCTATTATCTTTCAAGCCTGTCTGTTATTAGCCATCCTGAATAGCTGAAGAGTAAAGCTGCCCTTTTCACAATAGCTTCGTGACTTTGGACTTGGGCTCCAGGCAGACAAGATTTGGGTAGAGGGTTAAGGGAAGAGAGAGTATGAATTTCCCCAAGGGAGAGTCATCAGGAGCAGTTTACAACAGCATGGTTGGAAGACAGGAGCCTCTGCTCTTATCTCTCTGGGCCTGGCCCCAGGCCCCTCACCCACAGGGTTCTCCCTGGGCATAGAGTAGGGGGGTGTGAAGGGATTCCAGTACAGCCTTGGTTGGGATTGGGCTGAACGTAAAGCATCAGAAATTTGTGTCTATAATCACCCGTCGATTGAGATATATCTCCTCAGGGGTGGTGTTTGGGGTGCAGTGGGGACAGGGAACACATTTACAAAAAGTGTGGGCAAATCAGGACTGCAAAACTGAAGGGAGAAATGGGCTCCAGGATCACTGGCTTTGCCTGATTTTGTTCAGTTTTCTATCTTTAAAAAAAGAGACAAAAACAATAAAATCTTGTTTTGAATAGCTCGAGAGGCTCATCGTTCCCAACAGGATGAAGTCCAAACTCCTTGGGGCCCTTCAAAACTAGCCACAATTCACTCTCTGTGCCTCTTCTTACATCATATTCCCAGCCCCGTTCCCAGCCAGAGAGTTGCCTGAATGCTCCAAGCCTGTTTCTGCCTCTGCTTTTGCACATGCTATTTCTTCTGCCCCATAGCATGCTTCCACAGATGCCACATCTACATGAAAACACCAATCCTGTTTTAACATGTGTTAATTTTCTTCTCCTGCTCCCAAGACTTTTCCAAATAGTCCTAGAAAAGAGAGAAGTTTTGCTGCCTCTATTGGAATTACAACTAAAAACACAACTACACAAATCAAGGGACATCAACTAGAAACGTTGAGAATTAAGGCATTGAGTGGGTCCCCAAAGTATTGTGGGAAAACCCAAAGTCATAAGGTTGAATATCAATGTGGTTTGGAAAGCCGTTTTTTTTTTTTTTTTTTCCCAAGGGGGGTTTATTTTGCTTTATTTTATTTTCAGTAACCAAAAGAATAAAAAAGTTCATAAGAACTTGTGAAGCCTTTATACCTGAACACTGAAAAGTGAATTATGGAATACAAATGTCTTCAAGAGGAAAGTTAAGAAATGTTTAGGAAATTGACAAGAAATGCCCATACATATTTGTTGTTTTTGTTGTTAAATGTAAGCTTAAGTCTCTTAGATAGCTCTTTAAATTCAAAATTTCAGCATTAACTCTATTTGTACTGAAAAAAAATCAGACTTTTTCTTTCTACTCTTCTGTATCTTTCTTTAACAAGGATTATTACTTTTTCTTTAGCAAGTATGTTTTTGTCTTTAATATGTATGTATTACTTTTTAACTGGAAAAACAAAGCTTGAAATTAAAAAAAAAATAGTTTTCTAAGAACTCTGAGAGATAATTTAGATAAAACCTTTTATTTTATATTCCAAAGACTGTGTGTTAGGAGGGGAGCATGAAAAACTAACAAACTAATAGAGGCCCAAAGAATTTAAGTGATTCAACAGAAGCCTCAAGCCAAAAAGTGGCAAAGTTGATATTTGAGCCCAGTTCTCTGAATCTGTGTCTCTCAATTCTTCTACAACCCTTCTCAAATTCTTTTGGATTGGTCAAAAGCATTTGAGCAGGAATACTCTTACCTTGTGATCCCTGTAGTTAGAATATGAGCTCCATGCCTCAACTAGGATTATTTGGATGAAGTTAAACTATGCACAGCTCCAAGTTCAAAGGAGTCAAGGAAAAAAATTATGCATGGATAAAAGTTTACCTCATGAGCTTTGGAGTCAGATAAGCTGGGGTTCGGATCCCTTTCCCCCATTACTTGCTGAGTGACCTTAGTCAGGTTACTTAACCTCTTGTAAGATTTGGTGAGGTTTAAGTGAAATAGCATATGTAAAGCACTCACCAGTTTTTGGAAATAGAAAACATTCAATAAATGATAGGCATAATTATTTTTCTATTTTGCTACCCAGGTTGGAATTGAAGGAGAGCTTATCAATTTCAAATTCTTTCTGTCCTTACACTCCGGTGCCAATCCCACAGGCAGCTTGACTTAAGAAACCAGTTTCTGAGGAGGTGGTAATTAAAATTGAGATCATACGTAGAGAAACCTGTGTGTGACTGGTCCCCTGTCACTAGGCATTTTCCTGTTTCCTAGATTTCTTGATAACAGTTTTTTTTTTTTTTTTTGGCTTATACTTTGCAAAACTTCCCAGTGGGTAGTTTTAGTCATCCTTCCTAGCAATTTGCAAGAGTATGTTATGAAGCTGGAGATCATAAAAAAAAAAAAAAAAAGTCCTGATGTGTCAGAAAAAGGGAAAAAGAAGAAAGATGGCTTCTCATGTTCATTCACTCGAAATATTGGTTCCTTGTTCTTCCTTCGTTAGTCTTTAAATGATGATTTTCTTTTCTTTTTATTTTACCTCCACAGACCTCTATTTATCATTGGAAAGAAAAGCAACCGTGATACCCTGCATCTAAGAAAGAAAGCCATTCATTCAAGCATTCACATATTCATTTGATATATATTATTAAATACCTTCTGCATTAGGTACCATGCTAGGCATAGACATATAGACATGCAGGTTACATAAACTGTTTATGGAACCTGAACTCTGACAGACCTGGGTTCAAACCTCTGCTTTTTCAGGCCCTATTGACTTGGTCTTGGGTGGGTTAGCTACTTATCTCTCTGAACAAACTTCTTCTCTCAAATTCCCTATCTTGGCCACAGTATCCCCATTGCCTTCCTGTCCCAGTTCAGAAACCTCTGATTTTATGCTCCTCCTTAACTCTCTGCCTAATGTCCTATCAGTCACCCAGTGATGCACAATTTAATTCCTAAATATCTCTTGAATGTATCTTCAGCTTCATTTCCAATTTATTCAAGAAATATTCATTGAGATCTTGCTCTGTCCCTGTTCCTCTGCTGTCATGGGAATATTTGTCCTCAAGGAGCTCCCTGAGTGGTCCAGGTACACCCCTAAACACACAATTTCCCAATAGCGATGGATATCATGATAATAAAAGCCCCCTTTCACGGCATGCTTAATCTCTGCCACTGTTCTATGTGCTTTATACACATTAAATCATTACAATAACCCTAAGAGATAGGTACTATTATAATTGTGACTTCATAGATGAGGAAACTGAGGTACAGAGTGAATAAGCAACTTGTCCACAGTCACACAGCTAGTTAGCAGGGGAGGCAGGACACAGGGCTTAAAAAGCTGGCTTACATGCCATTGCTGTTAACCACTACTGAACTCTGTCTCTGCTGTGGGGACATGGGGGAGGGGTCCCCAGGGTGCCAGAGGAGGAGCCTCTAACCATATTGAAGACCCCTCTTTGAGCTGTCTATGTTGAGCTTTGAAATGTGAGTAGGGGTTAGCCAGAGCAATCCTCCCCATTCCTGCTCCTACCCCACCCCACCTACCTGCCATGGGGGCCCTCACCTTGACAAGCTTCCTCATCGGTCCCACTCCTGTAAGCCCATCCTTCCCACCTGAGTCACAGTGAGCTTCCTAATCAAATCTGGTCACATTATTCCTCCTCTGCTTAACATTTTAGCTGAATTCTGCAGCATGACCACGAGGCCTCCACGACGTGGTTTCTGCCTAGCTCTCAGCCTTGCCCCCCCCCTCCTGTCTTCAGCCACACCGAGCCCCTGGTGGTCCTCCGAATGCGTCATGCTCCTTCTGCAGCATGACCACGAGGCCTCCACGACGTGGTTTCTGCCTAGCTCTCAGCCTTGCCCCCCCCTCCTGTCTTCAGCCACACCGAGCCCCTGGTGGTCCTCCGAATGCGTCGTGCTCCTTTCTGCCTCCTTCTGTGTCAAATCCCACTCCCTCAGCTCCTATGGTCCCTCCACCCTCAACTTCTTTCTGGGATGCCTTCCTGAACCACACAGGCAACGTGAAGTACTGTCAATAGTATGCCCATCACACTCCAAATACTTTTATTTTATTTTAGCTCTGCTCCTATGGAATTGGAACAGCTGACTTTTGCTTCTGTCTCCTTCATTACACAGTGAGCCCCTTGAGGAGTATTTCCCAGCTCCTGACAGGGCCTGGCACCTAGTGATCTCTTAGAGTGAATAAATGAATAAATAAATGAATGAACATTAAGAATGAGGACTGGCCTCTATGTCTTTTTATCTGTTGCAGCTCATTGCATAGTGCTGAGGACATGTAGTATCTAGTTAAATATAAACTTACCTCTTACACATCTATGGGGTATACTCGTGCCCCCAACAGAACCATGAAAGGGTAAATACCATCCATGGAGTCAAATTTCATATTATGAGAAAAGCACTAGACAAGTGGTTAGGAGATCTGGGATTGCTGTCTAGGTCCTATCACCAACTGGCTGTGTGACCTTGGACAAGACATTAACCTCTCTGAGCTGCCATTTTCTCAGCTATAATACTGCTATAAAAAGTCCAAGAGGGCATGGATGCTGAAGAACTTTATACGCTGTAGAGTGCTGGATAGGCCAAAGGTATCAGTTGCATGATTCCTCCAGCTAATCTCCAAGTATCAGTCTAAGCTGTGGGTATACTTGGTGCTATGGAATGCCATGGGGCAAGCCTTTCCCACCCTTTCTCCTCTTCCTGGCCTGAGCCCAGGAAGATTTCCATCTGTACCTTGTCTGCAAGCCAGACTCTGAACACAGGGTTTGGAAAAACAGGCAAGTTATATTCGTCCAGGTGTATCCTGTCTATATACTGAGCTGTAAGGCCGAATTTGTTCTCAGAATAAAGTGAGTGGGCACACGTGCATGACTGTGCTTGTGTGTGTGTGTGTGCACATGCACTTTCATTAGCAGGGCAGTGTTCAGCATAATAAAGGCAGCTGTGGAGTAGTAGTGAGAGCTCTGAACTTGGCATCATTTGGGTCTTAATTTCACCACTCTGATACATGCTCTGGGTAAGTGTGGTTATATCCTTAACCTCTTACAGCTTCCCTCCCTCATCTACAAAATAAGGCAGTGCATTTGCCATACAGTCATTGCAAAGATTAAGAGAAACAAGGAATGTAAGGCAGCTGGCACAATGCCTGGTATGTGGTACATACTACATAGATGTTTGCTTGTTGATATTTATTTTTTAATAATAACTATAGCATTTTCTAAGTATTTTCTATACATCAGGTGTTATGCTAAGCATTTGACATGTTTTATATAGTTTAAATCTCATGACAATCTTAAAAGATAGATATTATCCCACCTTATAGACTAGGAAACTGATACTTTGATAGGTTAAGCAGCTACCCAAAGTTGGAGTAGAGCTGGTAATTAGGGGCATCAGGCCTTGGATGCATGTCTCTATATCCTAAAGTGAAGTTTTTGGAATTTCCAATGTAAATATGTCTCAGTCAACAATTTCCCCTCATCCTGCCAGGAAATTATCCCAAAGATTCAATAAGAGTGGCGAGAAAAAGTGGAAGACTCAAATAATGGAAGTAAAAGCTCAATTATGTATCTATGCAAATATATGCACTAAGAAAGATGTTTTGACTGGAATTGGTTTGTCAAGAAGAGGAAGAAGAAAGGGGAAGACAAGCATACTAATTGTGTCATCGCTTATAATAATGAACAAATAAATACCATCCAAAAAGTAGCTGGCAACCACTAGAACAGAAATACAAACCATCATAAATAGCAGAAAAACTGCAAACAAAAACAATAAATCAGAACAGTTTATATAGCAAATGACATAGATAGATAGGTAGATAAAAACAAACTAGCTTAATTTCTGATTCCAGATGAATGAGAGGGACTGGATTTATTCTCACACTTGAAACAACCAAAAAGACCAGACAAAATACATGAAATAATGGTTTTCAAGACACTGGACATCAGGCCATAAAGGATAGTGATCCCTGAAAGACAGGAAGGAAATGAGGTGAGCACTGCAACTGCCCCCGTTCCCTGCCTGGAGAGAGTTTCTAGGCTGTGGTGCAAGGAAGGAATCCAGACAGAGCCCAGCAGACTCCCTGAGTTGAGGAGATGAAACTCTGAGTCAGAGAGGCCACAGCAGATGGAACTCACAGTGCAGAGGACTTTGAAGGTCTGCAGAGGATTCTGGTCAGCACATGCATGTGAGGAAGCTATCCAAGGCTGGGGAAAGGACCCTCCAAAGCAACTAGAGGAAACAATACTCACTACTCTCACACTGGTGAGGAATGCACGCATCAAAGAAAAGATCAAGGGGAAATTATAAAGTATTTTGAACTGAATGAAAAAAATACCACATATTAAAATTTGTGGAATGCCACTAAATCAGTACTTATAGGAAAATTTATAGCACTAAACACCTGTATTAGTAAAGAAGAGAGATCTCAAATCAATGACAGAAGAGCAAATCAAACCCAAACAGAAGAGCAATCAAACTCAAAGTGAGCGGAAGAAAGGAAAGAATAAAAATCAGATTGGCGATAATAGACTAGAAAACAGAAAAACAATGGAGAAAATCAATGAAACCAAAAGCTGGTCCTTTAAGAAAATAAAATTAATAAACTTCTAGTTGGACTGATTAGATTTAAAAAAAAAGACGCAAATTTTTAATATCAGGAATAAGAAGGTGCCATAACTACAGATATTAAAAGGATTATTATAGAATATTATAAATAACTTTATGCCAATAAATTTGACAACTTAAATGAAATGGACAGATTTTTTGAAAGACACAAACTACTAAAGCTCTCTTGAGAAGAAACAGATCATCTGAATTGTCCAATATCAATTAAAGAAACTGAATTTGTAGTTGAAAACCTCACAGATATAATTCCAGGCCCAACTGGCTTCACTAACGAATTTTACCAAACACTTAAGAAACACAAATTTGACACAAATTCTTCCAGAAAATTGAAGAGTAGGGAATACTTCCCTATTCATTTTATTATGCCAGAACTACCCTGATGCCAAAACCAAACAAAGATACTAAAAGAAAAAAACTACAGGCTAATATTTCTTATAAACATATATTCAAAAATTCTAAACTAAATTTTAGCAAATTGAATCCAACAATATATAAAAACAATAACACATATGTCCAAATGGAGTTTATACCAGGAATGAAACATTTGTTTAATGTTAGAAATCAATGACATTTATCCATATTAACAAAGTAAAAATAAAAATCCATGTGTTTATCTTAATACACGAAATAATCATTGCTGATGAAAACTCCAGCAAATTAGCACTAGCAGGGAACTTCCTCAATCTAATAGAGGGTATCTAAAAAATACCTATAGCTAACATCATACTTAATGGTGAAATACTAAATGTTTTCCCCATAATATTGGGAAAAAATACAATAATGTCCACTCATCACTTTCTTTTCATCATTGTAATGGAGTTTCTATCCAGTAAAATAAGGCAAGAAAAAAGAAATAATGGGAATCAGAATGGAAAGGAAGAAATAAAACTATTCTTAGAAAACATGATTGCCTATGTAGAAAATCTGCTGGAATTTAGAAAAAGGCTACTAGCAATGATAAGTGAGTTCAGCAAGATTGCAGGATACAAGATTAATATTAAATGTTAATTGTATTTCTATGTAGCATCAATGAAGATTGGAAATTTAAGTTGTAGAAAATAACATTTACAATGGCATCAAATAAGGTGAAGTGTATATGTAAGTAATATATGCAAATGTATATATAAGACCTATACTCTGAAACCTACAAAACATTGCCGAGAAAAATTAATGAAGACTTAAGTAAATGGGTTCAAAGACTCAGTGTTGCTAAGATGTCAGTTCTCCCCAAATTGATCTGTAGATTCAATACCACCCCAGTCACGATCTCG
>NW_007727243.1:360757-362159 GCF_000696425.1 Galeopterus variegatus
ATCAAATAAGGTGAAGTGTATATGTAAGTAATATATGCAAATGTATATATAAGACCTATACTCTGAAACCTACAAAACATTGCCGAGAAAAATTAATGAAGACTTAAGTAAATGGGTTCAAAGACTCAGTGTTGCTAAGATGTCAGTTCTCCCCAAATTGATCTGTAGATTCAATACCACCCCAGTCACGATCTCGGTAGACATTTTTATACAAATTGACATGCTCTTTCTAAAATTTATACAGAAATATAAAGGATCTTGAATATCCAAAACAACTTTGAAAAATAACAAAATTGAGGACTAGCACTACCTAATGTCGACGTGTATTATAAAGCTGCTGTTCATCAGAACAGTGTGGTTTCAGTGCAAAGGTAGACAAATAGATCAACAGAACAGAATACCAGTCAAGAAGTAGATCCATGCATATATGAACAACTGATTTTTGACAAAGGTGCAAAGGCAACTTAGTTGAGAAAGTATAGTCTTTTCAACAAATAGTACTAGAATAATTGGATAATCCATATGCAAAAATTTGAACTTTGATCCATATCTTGCATTATATACAAACATTAACCCAAAATGGATCATAGACGTGAATGTAAAACCAAAAAGTATAAAACTTCTAAAAGAAAATATAGGAGAAAACAAAGATTTCTTAGATAAATCAAAAGCATGATCCATAAAAGAACACATTTATAAACTGGACTTCATAAAAAATTAAGAACTTCTTATTTTTGAGAGACAGTATTAAGAGAATGAAGAGCCACAGACTGGGAGAAAATATGTGTCTATCTAATAAAGGACTTGTATAGAGACTATAAATAACTCTAAAAACTCAATAATAAGAACACAAACAGCCCAAAAGATTTGCATAGACAATTCACCAAAGGAAATACATGGATGGTAAATAAGCACATGAAAAGATACTCGACATTATTAGGGAAATGCAAATTCAAACCACAATGAAATACCACTGCACAGCTATTAGAATGACTGACATGAGAAAGACTGAGCATTTCAAGTGTAGGTGAGGGTGTGGAGCAACTCACTGATGTGGGAATGTAAAATGGTACATACAACCATTTTGTAGAATAGTTTGGAGTTTCTTTAGATGTTAAAAATGAGTTGTTTCACTGCTATGTATTACCCAAGTGAAGAAGAAACACATGTTTGTACAAAGACTTGTATATGAATGTTTTTCATAGCTCTACTTGTAATAGCTAAAAACTGGAAACAACACACATGGTCATCAACAGGAGAATGGATGAACAAATTGTGGTATATTCACACAACAGAACACTACTCAGCAATAAAAAGGAATCAAGTATAGGGGCCGGCCCGGTGGCGCACTGCTACAGTGCGCCGCTTGGGAGTGTGGGGGCGCTCCCGCTGAGGGTTCGGA
>NW_007727243.1:362359-362865 GCF_000696425.1 Galeopterus variegatus
TGAGGGTTCGGATCCCACATACAGACCGGCTGCTCACTGGCTGAGTGAGGTGCGGGCGCAGTGCCGAGGGTTGCGATCCGTTGCCAGACACGAAAAAAGACAAAAAGGAAAAAAAAAAAAAAGGAATCAAGTATTATACATACAACAATATGGATGAATCTCAAAATTATGCTGAATGAAAAGAAAGTTAACAAAAAAGAGCATATATTGTATGATTCCATTGATAGAAAAATCTAGAAAATGCAAATAAATCTGTAGTGATAGAAAGCAGATCTGTGGTTGCTAGGAACAGGGTGGGGGATGGGGTGAAGTGGGTGGGAAGTGGAATAAGATGGGAGGGGGAGATTGCAAAGACCTTGGGGACCATTTTGGGTGTGATGGACATGTTCACTATCTAGATCATGGTAGTGGTTGCATGAATATATACATATGTCAAAACTTATTAAAATGTGCATTTAAACATGTTCACTTAATCATATGGAAATTATACTTCAATAAACTTATTT
>NW_007727243.1:362995-376301 GCF_000696425.1 Galeopterus variegatus
AAATGTGCATTTAAACATGTTCACTTAATCATATGGAAATTATACTTCAATAAACTTATTTTAAAAACCCTATTTCTTTAAAAATAATTGTATATAAAGCGGAGAATATAATATAAAATTAGATGGTAGAAATAGGAGCCACACATATATCTTATATTAATAAGTATATATGGTCTTTAACTCACCTACTAAGAGAAAAAGACTATGAGACTGGATTACGAAGTGAAACCCAAAATAATCCAGAAAGGTTAAAAAATAAAATGACAGGAAAATGTGAAATAGGCAAATTCAAACAGAAAAAAAAGCTGAGGTTGCCATTTTATGAGAAAATGTAGAATTCAGGTTAAAAAAAAATACTAAACCAAACATGGAAGAATGTTTTTAATGATAAAGTGTGCAATTCACAATGAGGCTATGAGGGTTTTGAAAATCTATGCACCAAATAACACAGCAGAAATATTCATAAAGCGGAATTCGTAGGAGATATAAGAAGACACTAACAACAAAATCATGGTTCAAAAACATAGCTTATCTTCTCAGTCCCTGATAGTGGATGAATAAATCAATAAGTGAATCGATGTAACTAAGATCCAAATAACAAATATAAAGTAAATGTATTGGTACATTTCAAATTGTATACCATGAAAATAGTGACTATATCTTATGTTTTTTTTCAAATGCCCATTTTATATTTATTAAAATTTATTAAGTATTTGGTGCCCAAACGTCAAAAGTGCCAAAAACAAGAAATTTATATAAAATTTAAAAATTGATCTAAAGATTTATATACTTCAGATAAATAACTTTTAATTTAGACAGAGAAGTTTAAAAACAACATTAATGAAAATATTATGGATTAAAGCTTTGGGATACTGTAGAAGCAGTCTCAGAAGAAAATTCATACCACAATACTTACATTAATTTTAAAAAGTAAAGGAACAAATGGACCAAACATATGTCAAAAATTTAGAAAAAGAATAACCAAATAGACTGTTAAAAATCAGAAGGAACAAATTAATAAAGAAAAATTATAAAAAGTAGAAAACAAGCAGAAAAAATAAATACTTAAAGACCGGTTATTTTTAAAAAGTTAATAAAATAGGTAAATGACTAGATCACCTAATCATTGAAAAAAGGGGCATGTGTGGAGAAAGGACACTTAAAATAGGAAACATGAGGGTAACACCAAGAAACATAAAATTAAAATAATTATATGAAGCTTCTTTCCAAAGAAATTTTCTAAAAACTTAGATAAAATAGATAATTTTTTAGGAAAATGAAATGTACCAAAACAGAGCCTAAAAGTGAGAAAATAAATTTCTGTTGTTTCAGCCACCTAGTCTGTGGTATTTTGTTATGGAAGCCCTAGCAAGCTAATACAATCACTATTGGGGGTGGAGGGAAAATTGAAAATATTCATCAAAAGTACAAACAATTTGGGCCGGCCCAGTGGCGCACTGGAGAGTGCACCACTTGGGAGTGCGGCGGTGCTCCCGCTGAGGGTTCGGATCCCATGTGGAGACCAGTTCCCGCTCACTGGCTGAGCGCGGTGCTAGCGCAACACCGAGGGTTGCGATCCTGTTGCCGGTCCCTGGTATGGGCGCGACACCGAGGGTTGTGATCCCGTTACCGGTCAGTAAAAAAAGACAAAAAGGAAAAAAAAAAAAGTACAAACAATTTAGCATCCCACCAATAGTCTTGCGTGTGTGCAAAATGGCCTATGTACAAGGTTTCATGGCAAAATTTTTTGTAATAATAGATTGGAATCAGCCTAATTTGGTTTATCAAAAGGGGGCAGGTTAAATCAGTTATGATGCATTCATATAGTAGAATACTATGTAGCTGTAAAAAAGGAGAAAGCTCTTCAAGTGTGGAGATGGAAAAATCTCCAAGTTATACTATTAAATGAAAAAAGCAAGGGGTTGGGCAGTATTTATACCATGCTACAGTATTGATACCATGAGTAACGATAATAGTGAAAAATAAGAATATGTATTTGTACTTGGTTATACACACGTAAGGAAATATGAAAGGATACGCAGGAAACCAATGACAGTGGTCAACTTTGCATGTCTCTGGGGCAAGGGTGTGGAAGAAAGTGAGTGGGTGTGGGACACAGGTAGAAGGGAGACTCCGGCTCATCACAATAATGTTCCACAGTGGGGACCAGTACAGCAGCATGAGAGGAGGACAAGGCATGTTCCGTGGGAAGATGGCAGGACTGGGTGTCAAAACTCATTAATCAAGCCCTGGCACTGCCTACCTCCTGGAATGAAAAGTCATGTAATTTCTCTGAGCCTCAATTTTCTCATCAGCAAAATGGAAGTCATAAATTCTGCCTCACCTCCTCTTAAAATTTCAGCGAGGAACTCAGGCAAGGTGTGGGAAAGGGCTTTAGAAACCACAGAGCACTGCATAAATCGAGGGACTATTACTTCATCCTCAGCTTTCAGTGCAGAAAAGGATTTTGAAGAGTGCTTTAGCCCAGAACCTTCAAGTCAGGAAGGGTCTTCTCTCCATTATACAGCTAACGCTACTGAATGACTTGCTCAAGGTCATGGTAGAGTAGTAGATGGTAGGAGGGTATTAGAGGTAACTTAGGTTTCCCCTTCTGCCAAAATGTCACTTATCTTCTTCCTTTTCTTTCTGAAATATGGTAATTACCATTATTGGTCACATTTGAACTATATTTGGCAGTTTACATAGCACTTTCCGAGATATTTTCTTATTTGAACATCACAACATTGTGGTGAGATAGACAGGGCAAGTATTACTCTTGAACTCCAGGTTCCAGATGAGGAAACTGAGGCTCAGAGAAGTGACCCAAATCATACGGTCAGGAAATGGTGGACGTGCACCTTGAACCCGGTGCTGGCATTCCAGTGGCTCTCCTAATGCACGATGACTTATCATCCACCCATCCACCCATTCATCCATCCCTCCCTCCCTCCATCCATCCTTCATTCAACAAGTATGATAGAAGACCTGCTATGCCAGGCATTGCTCCAGGAGCTGCTGATACAGGGTAAGGCAAAATTGACAAAAGTCTCAGCCTCATGAAGGATGCAGATAATAAAATGTGTGGCATAAACACATAGATATAGGAAATAATGTCAGGTGATAAGAAGGGCTATGTAGGAGACTCAAGCAGGGTGAGGGGATAGAGGATGAAAGTGGTGCTGTTTTAGACAGAGCGTTCAGGGACAGCTTCTCCAAGCGGAGGCTATGGGGGCGAGGCTATTGAGGAAGTGAGCCAGGCAAGCATATGAGCAAAGATTTATGTTTTTAACATGTTGACATTCTTCCTTTACCTTGCCCAATGGAACAGCCTCCCTGTGGCCTGTGGTTGTAGTGTTGTTTCCAGAGCTTCTTAAGCGTGAGACTGCTTCCCACATCTGCTCACAGAAAGCCACCAGCCCCTCGTTGCAGGAAGTCAGGAGTGCCTTCCCACCAGTCCTCGCCAGGCTACAGGCCTTGTACTCTGCATCACCAAGCATTCCCTTCCAACCCATCCCTGAACATCCATCACAAGGCCTGGTGCACATCCCTCTGCCTAAAACCCTCCATTCTTGTCCCTTTCCTTCTCCCCTTCACTCTTAAGCCACCTCTTAAGCATTATTTGTATGTTTCTATCTTCACCTTCTGCCCCCTCTCACCTGGGAGATTTCCTGATATGCAGGAACTCTATCTTGTTCACCTTATCTCCCCTGTCTCAGCACACACAAGTGGACTGCAAATAGAATTGAAAGATAATACAAATCTTTCCATGAACTTTGTTAAATACCCTCACAGAGGTTGCTCCATCCTTGCTTGTGCAATTGAATTGACTGTGGTAAGGAGGCGGCTGCTCTTTTCTGAGCTGTGTCTCCATAATCTTGCTGTGTGGTCCCTAGTTCAGGTAGGTCTCCTACCCCAGAAAGAGTCCTTTGTCTCTGGACTAGGAAATCCAACAGAGGAGACAGCTGGAGAAAAGTGAAATATCCTCCAGCTGAACTCTGGGCCAGGTCATAGGACAGGGACCCTAGATTTATACCCACAACACAAGTGTGGGCTACCTTGATGGCCCATCTTTCCGTTCCAGTGGCCCTTTTCTCACTAGCCACAGATGGCTGAGGTCACTGGGCTGAAGAAGTCCTCCTGGCAGTCTACGTTCATGTCTTTTCCTTGGCGAGGTGCCTTCACTAGCTGTGGTAGGGCCTTAGTGATTAATTATGACAGTAAAAGGGCTGCTACTCTTAAATGCAGAGAACCTCTGCAGCTGCTGGTGTTGCTGTTGCTGCAGTTGGGGCACCAGGCCGATCCTTCCGCTGCTCGGCTGGGTGTGGCAGGGTGCTCTGTAGGGCTCTGTTTCCCTCTTGCTCCCTTTGGTCTGTCCCCTCTCCTTGGCCTTGTCATTTCTCTGTTTAATCAGTGAGTGTTTTTTAAGCTCCTCCTATGTGCCAGACTCTTGGTCTTGCTCATGGAGCTTATACCAAGCAGGAGACAGAGGCAATACGTGATCACGGCATCAGTAGATCTGTGGTGCTACAGAGGCTCAGGATCACTTGCAATCAGTGCTGTGAAAGAAGAAATACGAGGCCCTATGAGAGACTCTAACAGGGCTACTAACAGGCAGCTTCGGTGGGGAAGTGACAATGAATCTGAGATTCGGAAAATGAAGAGTGAATGAATGGGCCACGCAGAGGGAGCAGCAAGTGGGAAGCCAGGAGGGATGGGAGGATGCCCGTGCGGTTAGAGCTCAGAGGTTGAGGGGGAGAGGAGTGCACAGGGAGGGGAGCTGGTGCAGCCCTCAGGGCCGCAGGGGCCGTGGGGAAGGTGCAGTCTATCCTACCTGCACAGGGACGCATGGATGTGCCCCAAGTGACCCTATCAGATTTACATGTTAGCCAGATTGCTTTGGCTGCAGGGTAGGGAAATGGATAGGGAAAAATGCAGGAGGCAGGAGATCAGGCGTCCCCAGGTGTTCACAGGTCAAACCCCGCCTTCTAGAATTGGGTTCAGTTCCAGAGGTGGCACTTCCAGAAAGCCTCCAGCACACTTGAGACTCCTGAGCTGAGCACAAGGACACCAAGATATGAAAGAGTTCAAGACCAAGTGGAAGGGGGTGACCCAAAGAATGCAGGCTATTTGGCTTGTAGATGTGGAAACTAGAAATCATCATAGCTTCTTCCACTCTGAGAGAGGGAACTGCTGCGTCACAGAGGCCATGCCGACCCCAGAGAAGCCCTCAGGTTCCAAGCGAAGGCCAACCAGTAGAGGCTGAAGGCTTCTGGGCTTTCCCGAGGAGTTAATAAGACTGATGTCTTTTGAAGCAGCACAGACTCTTTCTCCCTCTTCTTTTTATAAAGGCATCAATCCTTTGAGTCACTTGGGAATAAAACTGTTTTCGTCGAGAAGATTTCTGTGGGCGCCTGAGTAGGAGTTGGATGGCTGCTGTCAGGGAACGGGAGAACATATGGTGGTCTGTTGTGAATGTGATGTTTTTTGTGTTGTTGTTAAACTTCCTCTTGTTAGCATTGGGCCAGTTATGTAAGGGCTTGAGGGTCCATATGGTTTGTTGCATAAGACACCAGAGAGGAACAGGGTTTTCTGTTGCCCTGCAGCTAGTCCAATTGTGAATTTGGAAAGCATGTGTCCACAGTGTTACTTTGGGGCAAGGGAGTCAAGTAGTCCTGGACTTGAAAGTCAGTTCTACCACTGGTTAGCTGTGCGACCAGGGGCAAGTTACCTCACCTCTCTGAGATTTAAATTCTCCAACTCCAGGACTCAATTTTCTCTGTGCAAAAATGGAGAAAATAATGCTAACTTTATAGAGTTGTTAAGGGGATACAGAATTAATAATACTAATTACAATTAATTGATTATCCAAAATTTGTAGTGCATACTTAGCAAATGTTGTTTTGTTTAAACCTCATAGAAATTTTTGGAAGTGGCTATTACTACTTTCATGCTTCAGATGAGAAAACCGAGAAGCAATGTGATGGAATGGCTTCCTTCACCTAATAAGAGGCCAAGAGCCCTGACACTGCACCTCGTTGCCTCCAGTGATCGAGGCACGAACCAGGTGCCTGATCAATGTGACCTGAGACTGTAAGCTCTCAGAGCAAGGCATTTGGACAAGTTTGCTCACTACTGCATTCTCAGCACTGAAAACAGTGCCTGCTCTAGAGTAGGCATTCCATTATCATTTTGGGGCTAAATAAATGGATTTTGCCTTCATGGCACAGTCGTCAGCTCTGGAGGTGGACCTGCTTGAGTATGAATTTCAGCTCTGCCATTTACTAGCTGTGACTGCAGGCAAGGCACTTAGCCTGTTCATTTCCCAGCACAGTATTATTGTTCATATAATGGAATTAATGGTAATTTCTTCAAAGTAACTATCCCTTTATCTGTCTTTTTCTGGGCACACAGATCAATCCTTTGTCCCAGGTTTATTCACCTGCATGCTACAGATTTAAAACAGAACAAAACCCAAAACTACAGCAACAGTAACTTACCTGTGCTTTCTGGGGTGCCTGTAAGAACTTACCTTTAGTAATGCAAATATATGCCAAGAATAATATGTTATCTTTATCAGAGGGCTTTGCATCTCATCAAGTACCTTCTCAAAGCATAGTGATTGAACCTATGGCATGACTACCGACTAGCAGAATTACAGCCAAACTATGGGAAGTTAATACTGAGAAGGGATCTCAGGTGTTGTCCTGGCTCAGCTGAACAGAAGGTCGTGATCAATTGCTGATGTCTGCATCAGAGTGAAAGGGGGTCATTGTGGCTTGAGTGTCTTCTTGGACTCAACCAATCTCATATTGTAGAGTTGAGGAAACTGAGGCCCTGGGAGGAAAAGTGAGTTGCTCAAAATCATATAACTAGCAGGTATCAGAAGCAGCATGAGACTCCCAGCTGGTCCGTTGATCTTGGCGTAATCTTCTAAACCTACAGGACCACCTGCCTAGGCTGGAGACGCTCTGTGAGACAAGTTAAAAACACTTTTCTTTCCTCTCTCAAGGTGGGAAACATTACTCCCATTTTACAGATGAAGAAACAGAGTCTCAGAAAGGTGATGGTACTTACCTAAGTCCCCAGAGCTAGAGAGGGAAGCCTGTCCTGTATCTTCATCCCCCACCCATTATTTGAGCCCACATTCCAGGGCTAAATAGATTCAAGAGTTAAGCATCCCTGCTCTCCCACCCACACAACTAGCTGTAAAGCCTTGGGAAAGTGATTTTACCTCTCTGGGCCTTAGTTATTTCATCCCTAAATAAGAACAAACAGCACACATTCCTTATAGAATACTGTGAGATTAAATAAATTCAAGTATCTAAAATGATGAATCCAGAGCCTCGCCCATGGTAAGTGCTCATTCAAAGTTAGTTTAAAACAGACAAATCCAACACACGCAGCCTCCCTCCAGTGCCTGGAGAAAGCAGAGGAGCTGGCATCGCCCACACGGGGCCCCAGGAGGCTGCAGCCAGACCTGGCCTGCTGGCGTTTTTGCTCTGTGTGTTGGCATGAGGCCCAGGACTAAGAAGTCCCCATCCCTCTCCTCTGTCAATTCAGCAGAACAAGCTGTTTCATGGGAAGGTGGTTCCCCTTGAGAAAATGTTCCCGCACGCCCTGGAGGCTCTTGCCCTGCACGTCGCAGCAATCAGCCCCGACAGGGCTGGGCCCCACCCTGCACAACCATTCTAATCAAAGTCTGTATCCTGTCAAGTCATAAAAGGTGGTGTGTGGTCTGAACAGCTGTTGTCCTATAGCCCAGTCCTCTTTTGCTGTGTGGTGACTTCGAACCAACTTCACCTCTCTGAACCTCAGTTTTGTCTCTGTGAAATGGGGCAGTAATGAAGTGTCAGTTGTTTGGAAGGAAGGTGTAAAGAGCCCACTAGGGACACTGCCTCCCCTACCTCACTTCCCATGCCCTCCTCAAATAGCTGCAGTCTGACCTCTGTCCCCAACGAGACTGCCCTGGCCAAGGGTCACGGTGGTTGTAAATCTAAATGGTGACCTCCCGGCAGCAGTGGGAGCTCCCTGCCCTTGCACACACTCTGCTGCTGTGTTCTCCCATTACTCCCCTCCCTCCTGGCCCCTGCTTCACATCCTCCTTTGAGGGGTCCTTCCCCTGCCCCACCCCTTAAATGTTGCAATATCTCCAAGATTTGGTCCCCAACCTCTTTCCTCCTCATTCTGTGCACTCTCGAGGTGACTTTACCCCTGGCTTCAGGTATGACCCCTGTACTCATGACTACATGCTCAGTCTCTATTCCAGAACTCTCTCCCGCACCCAGACCATCTCTCTGGCTTCCCTCTGGACCTCTGAGCTTGGCAGTCTGAGAGCTTCTTCCCACTTAGCACTCCCCAAACTGCGCTGTCTACTCCTCATCCTCACCACCCCACCATCCACCCTGTGGTCCGAGTGTCAGAGAATTGCTCCACCATTCATTCAATTAGTGTGTCATGAGCACCTTCCAGGTGCCAGTTGCTGTACTGTTCTAGGTGCAACGGGTACAGCAGGGAACAGACATAGTCCCTGCTCTCATGGCATTTACATCCCATCCACCCAGTGTCCAAGGACCTGGGGCTCATTACAACTCCCTTCTCCCTCCCCCTCCACATGCCACTGACACCGAGTCTGGGGAATTCTGCTTTCATAATGTGGTTTAAATTGGTCCCCCTCTTTCGCGGCCATTCTCACTGCCATGACTTAGTTCAGGCAAGTGCTTCTGACTTGGTCTACCAGCCTCCAGTCTTGTGTCTTCCAATCCACTCCACACTGCAGCCAGAGCTGCAGTAAAAACATAATCTGGCTATGCATCTCCTTAACTTAAACCCTGCATGGCTCCTTTCCATCACTTAAGGATGAGTCTAAACCGCTTATCTGGGTAGATGTACATCAGTGAGGCAGGGGTCTACCAGCGAAACAGAACCAGTGGGTGACTGCGAGTCATCTCTCTCTCTCTCTCTCTCAATCTGTACTATCTAAGGAAGATTTATTTCAAAGAATTGGCTTCTGCGATTGTGGGATTTGGCTAGGCAAGTCTGAAATCTGTAGTCCAGGCTGGCAAGCTGGAAGCTCTTGGGTGGAAGCTGACGCTACAGTACACAGGCAGAGTTTCTCCTCTGTCAGGGAAACTTCAGTTTTGCTCTTAAGACCTGTCAAACGGACTGGATGAGGCCCACCCAGATTATTGAAGATAATCTCCTTTATTAAAGTCAACTGATTGTAGATGTTAACCACATCTACAAAATACCTTCACAGCAACACCCAGATGAGCGTTTGATTGGATATCTGGGTAGTGCAGCCCAGCCAGCTGACATGTAAAACTAACCATCCCTACACGGCACTTTGGGACCTGGCCCATGCTCATCCCCTCACCTCTGTCCCTCCCTCTCTTCCTTCACTTTAGGCCCAGGTGCACTGGGCCAGCTGGCCTCTTGCCACCTGTCTTTGTCCAGGTCTAGAATCTTCCGGGCAGGCCCGGTGGCCCACTGGAGAGTGCACCACTTGGGAGCGTGGCGGCGCTCCCCCCGAGGGTTCGGATCCCTTGTGGAGACCGGTTCCCGCTCACTGGCTGAGCGCGGTGCGGGCGCAACACCGAGTGTTGCGATCCCGTTGCCGGTCCCCAGTACGGGCGCGACACCGAGGGTTGCAATCCCGTTACCAGTCAGTAAAAAATAAATACAAAAAGGAAAAAAAAAATATATATATTGTCTTGAAAACCACTGGGGTGCTGCCCCTTCAGAAAGCCTTCCCTGCCCCCACCCTGTCCACACCCTTCCATTCTGTGTTAAGTGCACTGCCTCTGATATATATATATATTGTCTTGAAAACCACTGGGGTGCTGCCCCTTCAGAGAGCCTTCCCTGCCCCCACCCTGTCCACACCCTTCCATTCTGTGTTAAGTGCACTGCCTCTGAGTTTGCAAAGCCCCCACACTCACATGAGATGGAAACTGCCTGTGGTCTGCTTGGTTTAAACCCAAACCATATATGAACAGCTAGCTCTAGGACAAGAATCTTTGTTGCATCATTCTGTGACATCCCACATGACACAAATCCCAATCAAGAGCAATTATCTTCTCTGCTTATCTGTAAATCCCCCTACCCTATTAGTATGTGAGCTCCATGGAGATAGAAACCATGTCTATCCCGTTCAGCACAGCATTCCTTGGACCTAACTGTGCCTGGCACATAGTAAATGCTCAATTAATGTTTATAGAGGGAATGAATTAGTATTTGTTTGAATGGAAACTCTTAAGTTCTAGGCACTATTTGAGGGCATGGAAATATAGTCATCAAGAAGGACAAGCACCTGCTCTCATGAAGCTTGTATCCCAAGGAACGGAGACAGATAACAACTAAGTAAGCACATAAATAATCAGGACAAGGAAAACATGCAATGTAATATGACTGAATGAATGAAGGGATGAATTAATGAATAGTTGATCAGAAAATATATTTACATATCTGGTTTCCTCAAGGAGAAGCTCCACATTGTGGGGCGGGGGAAGTAGGAGAATGAGCACTGGATTTGGGGTACGAGTCAGAAAGGTCTTACCCTACTCTTATTTACCCTACACCTGGGTAAATAATCTAGCTTTTTAGTACCTCAGTTTCCTCATTTGTGCTATGGGATTATGGTAACTGCTTTGTTCCTCACACAGGGCTGTCATGTCACATGAGACAGCAAATGTAAAAGAATTTAGTGACTATGAAGCTCTGTACAAATGTTAGGGGTCATTGTTGATATCACAATTGTTGCAAACAAAGCCATTGAGCTCCACAAGTTAATTGCATTGTTTAGTTGGAGAGAAGCAGAAAGGAATTTTGGCATGAAACAGACCTGGGTTTCAGTTCTATTTCAGCCACTTAATGGTGAGCCATGTGACCTTGAACATAAATGATTTCTTTTCTGGGCCTCAGTTTCCTGTGTGAAAATGGGGAGGACATTTGTACTCACCTTAAAATGCTGTTGGCAGGTTTAAACAAGATAATCCATGTCAAGTGCTTGACATAGGGTTAAGCCCATACAAAGAGCTCTGCTAATATTAGCTGCTAATAGTCATTCTGTCAATCATTGGCGGCTGTTCATAAATGGAGTCATTCATGGTTCAATTTCTCAAGTCTCACTTTTCTGCCAGGAAACTTCTTGAGTCTTTATACACCAACACCTGTGATTATGCAGAACCACAATCAGTGTTCATATTCAGAACATAAACAAGTGGAGAATTTGCTGTTCAATCCCCTCCCTCTCAACTTTTCAAAAAATACTTTCTGGAACATGGAGAGAGATGTTCTCCTCATTTTTGTAGAAAACAAGTGTTCCTGGTTTTATGATCGCATAACCCTGACGCTGTTATGTTTTTTTCGTGTAATGCATTTTAGAAGTCCCATAAAGGAGTCCTTGTCAAGAGAAAACACAGCTGGTGCCCAATTAGAAAGGTGATCGAGACTAATCGACCGGCAGAGCTCTTAATTAATCTGAACCACAAACTGCAGGAGAGACGGCGGGTGGGGAGCGAGGGGGCTGCACACACTCAGGCATGAGAAGGGAAGAAGCTTGTCTTCAGAAGGCAAAAAGTTGGTCGTTTCAGTTACACGTGAATTTGAGCTTTTAAAAGCTGGCTCTGCATAGACTGACACCTGATTTTTTCTCACCCCAAACTTCTCTCTTCTGTGACCTCTACTCAGGTACCAGCTCCTATCTTGTTTGTCATCACAGGCCCCTGGGAAGATCCCAGAAGAGGAAGAGGGAGCATCAACCTCAGGAAGGCCTCCAGGGACCACTTGTCTGCACCTCTCTCCTGCACTATCTCCAGCAGCTGCTGTCTTCCTCCTCAGCCCCCCTCACACCCCACTCTCACCCATTCTTGCCTGTCCCTGTGTCTTCTTTGTCCCCCTTCCCACTGCGCCCTCTGGAATCCCTGCATTGTGCCAAATGCATTCCATGTAAAACCTCACCACTCTGTGTGCCTCTGTCTCTGGACCTTAAGTGGAACCCGTATCCCTTGTTCTATCCATGGAGATGGTTCATTTTGCCATATCCCACATACCCCAGGGCCAAGGAGCAGGACTGAGCTTCTTTTTGTCCCCTAGTGCTACCTAAACCTTAATCCTTCACCTTCCTGTCTCTCTCTCTCTCTCTCTCTCTCTCTCTCACACACACAAACACACACACACACACACACGCCCCTGTTGCCAGGCATTTGGTTGCCCTTTGGAAAGAGCTGCTGCACCTGCTATGCACTGAACAGAGGCAGTGTGGAGTGAAACAGAGGTTCTAAAAGTGTAGTCTTGGGACCAGTAGCACAAGAATCACCTGGGAGCTTCTTAGAAATGGAAATTCTTGGGCTCCGACACAGACCTACTGAATCAGAAACTCTAAGGAGGGACCCAACATGCTGCTTTAACAAGCCCCTCCACCCCACCCCACCCCAGGCGATTCTGACGCTCTCCCATGATGGAAAACTGCTGAGGTAGCATTTAGAGTGCAGGCTCTAAAGCTGGTTTACCTGAGTTCAAGTCCAGCTGTGGCACACACTAGAGATGCAGACTTGGCCAAGTCACAAAACTCCGCTGAGCTTCTTTTGCCTCATCTGTAAGACAGGATAAAAAAGATATGTCTCCATAGGGCATCGCGAGAGAATCAGAGTAGCTGTACACATAAAGTAGTTACAACAGTCCTAGCATGTAGTTAGCTCTCATGAACTACTCACTGTTATTATCATCACTGAATGGGAATTGCAAAAGATGCCAGTGCTGGGAGGTTTGCATCTCCAGTCTTCCTGGTAGCTATCATCTATGAATTTTAGGTGGTTCCTCCACATCTGGTGCTTCTCCAACTGTCCCCTGTATGGGAGCTTGGGCTTCCATATATGTCTTTCTTTGAGGTCTATATTTTATGTTCCCATGCTTGACTATTTAAAAAATGTCATTTCCAAACCTCACCTCCTGGTAAAATTCACACCCAGGAAGCTACAATACACGTAAACAGGGGCTAGTGATGTCCTCTCACAGACACCCTTCCTCCCCAGGGGTGGAAGAACCTCTCCGTCGGTCACACCTTCGACCTCTTCAGCCTCAGCGACCTTTGCCTCTCTCCATTCCAGCACTGCTCTCAGAGCCACACCTGCATGTGATCCTGCCCAGCTACTGCTCCACCCTAAAATCTCAAACAGCAGAGTCCCACTCTCTGACCTCTCCGTCTTATCTCCAGAGCTCTCACCACACTGGCTCTTGGATCTCCTCCTGAATTCCAGGCTCTGGATCCCTCCCTCCTTTCCTTCCCAGTCTTCCAGACTTTCTTTGC
>NW_007727243.1:376465-378654 GCF_000696425.1 Galeopterus variegatus
CGCTCTCAGAGCCACACCTGCATGTGATCCTGCCCAGCTACTGCTCCACCCTAAAATCTCAAACAGCAGAGTCCCACTCTCTGACCCCTCCGTCTTATCTCCAGAACTCTCACCACACTGGCTCTTGGATCTCCTCCTGAATTCCAGGCTCTGGACCCCTCCCTCCTTTCCTTCCCAGTCTTCCAGACTTTCTTTGCTTCTCAGTCTTACAATTTTCCATACTTCCTCCCCCTATCACATTGATGGATGGACCTGCTATCACATGAGCAAGACATAAATCTTTGTAACTATCAGCCACCTAGGTGGTTTCTTTATTTCTGCAGCATGACCTGGCTTATCCTGACTGAGGCACCTGCCTCCTAGGTGGATGTAAAGGTGAAAGAAGTCATGTAGATAGAGAACTGAGTCCAGTGCTTGGCCCATAATAATTGCTCCAGAAGCATGAACTATTACTCTTACCACCAAAAATGATAAGGGCCATGGCACTACCTTGTAATGTGTCTGCAAATCCCTAGTCCGATCACTCTCCCTCTGTGCAGTGGTGATTCCAAACATCATCCTTCATCCTACCAAGTTCTCAACCTTCATAGAGAAAATAGAGACCATCAGGCAGCAACTTTCTGAATAATTTTTGTCCAGACTTACCTGCAAGTTTTCCTTTCTGATCAATTTCTCTCCTGTTTTAGAAGCAGTTGGGTTCTGTCTATCAAACATGGGCATTGGAGGGCAGAAGTAACAGCAACTTGTAAGACTGGGAAAAGTTGAACATTCATTCCTTCCTTCCTTCATTCATGCATAAATCTCTAGGAGGAAGGGATCTGGAGCCTGAAGAAAGGTGATTTGAAGATTGAAACCCAAAGAGACAGCTAGGCCAGACCTATTTTTCTTTTCCAAATAGGCCTTCTCTCTCTCCCTGTGCTGTGTCCTGCTCACCTACCCAGGTACATCCAGTGGCCAAAGATGGGAAGGTGGGAGGATTGGACTGAAACTCATGAATCAGGCCATTCTGTCACCATCCTGGGTCTATGGAGGAAAGAAAGAGAAAGTCTTGGAGGAATCATTGAGGAAGGCCTCAGAAAGGAGGTGGAGCAGAGACTTCCCTTCTGGAAACTCCACCTGTTCTGGCTGAATGAGCGGTGGCCACACAAAGAAACACCTGCATGCTTCCCCCACCTCCAGGCAGGTTTCCCTAGAACCCCAGACAGACAGACAGACGGTGATGATGTTTCCCCTCTCCAGACAGCATCCTCAGCAGCCGCCGCTGACTCAGCCTCCCCACCCTCCCCATGGGTGGGGTAGGCAGGCCGCCCTGTCCCTGGGGTTGAAGTTGTAGGTGGCACAAAGGGTAAAGTTGCAGACAGCTGCAGACATGAGACCTTTGATTTTTCCCCAAACCCTGGGACAATCACAACCCTCTCTCTCCTTTACCTGTCAGTCAGATCCAGCTTTCAGCTCCAAAACCAAACAACCATCAGCTCCCTCTGTAGGAAACTGGGATACAAAGTCCTTAGAGGCACAGCAGGCCACAGCTGATAGCACAGGCTAGCATTCCCTTTGAGGAGAAAAAAGACTATTTACCCATCCTAGGAAGGCCCCAGAGTCCTGCCTATGATGTCCGAAGAGCTGATTAACTCACACCCACGGTGACTTACCCATTAAGCACAGTAGACACAATGCCTTGGCTCATCATACTTAAGGTCAAAGAAAATGTTTTAGTATATAATATTAATGTATTTGCCTTTATACCAATGCAGTTGTAAAATATAATCAGATAGATACATAGATCAAGTGGATAGATACACGCTTTTCTGGAGAAAGGAGTCTATGAAGGCAAAAGTGCCCAGGACCCATGACAATCACATTGCAGCCCTGCTCATGTCACCTCTCTGGGTCTTCATTTCCTTGTCTGCAGAATGCAGAGATCATAAATACTTTCCACACCATTTCACCTCCAGTTCCCACCAGTGTTCTGCCTGAACCATCACTGACCTTACCATTTCTGGATTTTAAAAGTTTGGGAGGCTCCCCATGTATACAAGTTCAGCATCCAGATGCCTTAGTGTGGTGTTGGAGGCCTTTCCCTGCGTTCCACCTCAAGTTTCTACCACTTTCCCCTCGTACACAGCTCTCCAGCTAGAAACACCACACCTCGCCCTGCCTGTTTTTGGAAAAAGCTGGGCCTTGAGTTC
>NW_007727243.1:379508-416205 GCF_000696425.1 Galeopterus variegatus
GATTTGCAGGGTCCAGTGCAAATGGAAATGCAGAGCCCCTTGTTCAAAACTTAAGAACTTCAAGAGGAAAAATCAGAGCATTCAACCACATACAGGACTCTTCTGAGAACAGGGCTCTTTGTAACTGCACAGGTCACATGCCCATGAATCCAGCCCTAAGTGTCGTCCAAGATCAGCTCAAACCTCACCTGCTTTTAGAAGCTGTCCTTATTCCCCAAATAATAGGAAGTCGCAAATGAAGCACTTATGTTCCAGGCACTGTGCCAAGCACTTTACAGACAGAGACTTATTTAATTCTTGCAATCACTTCATGAGATAGGTAGTATTATGTCCCTATTCTGCAGATGGGGAATCTGAGGCTCTGAAAGCAGGCAGCAGAGTTGGCATTTAAACCAAAGGCTGCCTGAGTCCAGACCTCCTACCCACTAGACTATACCCACCTTTCTGATCCTATGGCCTTTTCATCTGGGCTCTGCCCTCTAATTTCTGAAAACCCCAGGCCCTGGCCCTGGTCCTCCAGTCTCTGAGCATCCATCCTCTCAGCACCTCTGGTGCCCCAACACTGCAGAAGGTCAATGGCCTCTTCCCATAGCTCAAGTTTCCCAGGAGACGTGGTGAATTGAAACACCTTTTCCCTCAGACACCTGGGAATTATCAGTCAGCACTACCACTTTCCCTGTGTCCTCAGTCCATTTGGTCTCCTTCAGGTCTCCTGAGCCCCTTGCCTCACCCCCAGTGCCAGTGTCAGTTCAGGTCTCTTGATCCTCTGCTGGACCTCAAGGTCCCCCTCACCAGCTTGTCTCTCTCTATTCTATATGACACCCTGCAGCCATCCCACAATTTTAAAACTGCAGGCCTGCCCATGTCATTCCTCCTTAAAATCCTTCTGTGGCTCCCCGCCCCCTCAGGCCCCTGAGCCCAACACAGGAGACCCTGCCTGCTCCTCAACTGGGACCCTCTCCCATGATCATCACTAATTAATGACTTGCAATTCCCAAGATGAGTCATGCTTTCTCACACCCTGGTGACTGTGCACATGATGCTCTCCTACCCTGAATCCCTCCTTGGAACTCTGGGAAAACTCCTCCTAACGAGTTGAGGCTAGTTTAGCATCAGCTCCTACAGGAAGCCTTCCATCATGTCTGGCCCTTCCAAAGACTGAGGTAAGGACTGCTTCTCTGAGCCTCCATAGCTCCCCGAGCTCACGTGTGCCCCAGCACTTGCCTGTGTTTAACCCCCCTGGGATAGAGATGAAGGTAGGGATGGCGTCTAATGCACCTCTGTGTCGCCAGCCTCAGGCATTGGACCTTTTTGGAGTCTAGAAGCGCACAGTAGGTATTTTCTGAGTAAAATCTATAGACGGTGGTGATTTGGCCATTCCTCTGACCCTGATCACCTGTCTGGCATCAGGGACCCCATTGAAACCTCCTGGGCACAGCTACGTCCAGAGAACAAGTGTCCAGGTTAGAGTAGTAGCACCGAGCGCTTCCGAAGGGAAGCTCGAAGGATGGATCGATCACCTCATGTGCTTGAAGATTCTGAGAGGAGACTGACATTTCCCACAGAGAAGAGATGGAGGAGTGTGCTTAGAAAATGAAGCAAGTAGACTGAAAAACAAGGCATCAAGTTCGGCAAAAAGAATAAGTCACACAAAAGCAATCATTTAATCATAATATGATATGGCTCTCCTGTGATTTATGTGGCCACAATATTATAAGCACTAAACTAATCAAAAATTATGTTACGACTAGATTGGAAAGTTGGGATAAGGTGAAGTGGCTGTGTGGGACAGTGAGCTCCTCTCATGTAACAGAAAGTCAATGTGGCACACCTCAAACTAAAAAAGGAAGAGGGAGATGTATAATTAAACATATTGTTTAGAAATATGGAGTAAATAAGTGGAAGAAATTGGGCAGTGGCTGCCTCAGGGTAGTAATATTTGGGGGTGCAGAAGACTGGGGAATGGGCTTTGTAGACCTATCTGACTTTTTGAACTAGATATGTGCTATTGGTAAAACACATATAATAATTTTTAAAATATCATCTGTGGTTCGAAGGCAGGAAATGGTTGCAAGGCAGCATCTCTGCCCAACCAGCCTGATTAATCTCCCTGAAACACCACCTTGGGTAGTTCTTCAGAGCCCTCCCAGGAACCGGGCTGGGCCGCCTGGCAATGCCCTGGGTGACCCGGCCCCGCCTTCCCACGCATACACCCTTTGCACCCCACAGATTGGCCTCCTCCCTTTCCTCCTGCAGACACTGCATCTCCCACCTAGAGGCTTTTGCCCAGGCCCTGTTTCCTGCCTGTACATTAACACCTTCCTCGCTTCCGCTTTCCCAGCTCTCCCCTCTGATGCTAAGGACCTCTGGAACAAGTATGCTTGCTTTTCCCCAGGACAATGTTGCAGACATTTGAAGGAGCTTTATATGCTGTGCCCACCCTCTCCTGAGCCTTTACAACCTGCTCACAAGATCTGAGTAAGAAGCCCTAAGGAGCTACATTGCAGGTTCACCTCTACTGTGCCATAGCTGAGGGACCTCTCTGAGTCTGTTTCCTCATCTGGAAAAGTGAGATCTTCAGGCCTGCTTGCCAGGATGTTTGTGACAACACTCAAGCTAGCTACCCCATTTCCAGTCTTCTCTTCTTTAGATGCCTGCTGCCTAACAGCAGCACAACTGCAGCAAGAGCTGACATTGACAGAATGTTTGCAGTGTGATAGGCACTGCCTAAAGTCATGCACCATCTCATTTAATTCCTACAATGGGGTAACACTATCCCCATCTCACAAAAGAGGAAACAGAGGCTCACTGAGGGCAACTTGCAGGTGAATCTGCATGTCCATCCTCCACATTAGACCACAAGCAGCTCAAAGACTGAGAAATGTACACTCACGTTCATGGCAGCACGATTCACAATAGCCAAAGGTGGAAACAATCCAAATGTCCATCCACAGATGAGTGGATAACAAAATGTGGTATATCCATACAATAGACTATTACTCAGCCTTAAAAAGGAAGGAAACTGACACATGCTACAACATGAATGAACCTTGAGGCCATTATGCTATGTGAAATAAGCCAGTCACAAAAGGACAAATACTGTATGATGCCACTTATATGAGGAACCTAGAGTAGTCAAATTCATGGAGCCAGAAAGTAGAATGGTGGTGCCGGGGGCTGAGAGGAGGGGAGAATGGGGAGTTAGTGTTTCATGGGTACAGAGTCTCACTTTGGGAAAATGAAAAGTTTCTGGAGACAGACAGTGGTAATGTTTGCACAACAATGTGAATGTACTTATTGCCATTGAACTGTACACTTAAAAATGGTTGAAATGATAAATTTTATGCTATGCATATTTTACCACAATAAAAATGCTTTTAAAATATACTTACAGACAGAAAGTAGAATAGAGATTAACGGGGGTTGGGGGGAGGGGAGAAGAGTGAGTTATTGATTAATGGGTACAGAGTTTTTACTGAGGATGATGAAATAGTTTTGGCTATAGGCAGGGGTGATGATTACACAACATTGTGAACGTATTTAACATCACTGCATTGTACACTTACAGATGGTTAAAATGATAAATATTATGAATATTTTACCATAATTTAAAAAAGGCAGGGAGATCCTGTACCTTTGGTTTCTTGGGACCCAGAGTCTCAAGCAGAGTCTGGCATACAGTAGGTGCTTAAACGTGTTTGTAGATTGGAATAGGCTTCTTTTGGAAGGTTGCTCCAGAAAGGGAATGGAAGCCTTCAGCCTGGGAGGGAATGAACATGATCAGGATTCTGACCTCAGTCAGTACTGTGGCCAGTTCTAGCTTCCTCATGATCAAAACTTGCATGGGTGCTCAAAATTCCCCAAGACAGAGACCCTGTAACAACAAAGAGAGCAGCTATTAATTCCTAAGCTTTGTACGTACACATAATAATAGCTAACAATTACTGAGTACTTATTTTATGCTAGATACTGTTCTAAGTGATTTTCATGCCTTGATAGAATACCTCTGAGATTGCTACTGTTATGATCCCCACTCTGTGGCTGAGAAAACTGAGACACAGAGAGACTAAACAACTTGCCAAAGGTCACACAGCCAAATTGCAGGGAGACACAGACTTGTCCCCAGGCAGTCTGGTTTGCTTAATGATCATGGTATGTGCCTCTGCAACCCACTCTGACGTCCCAGGCCTTTCTGCTTTTCCCCAGCCCCACCCACGAGGGCAAGGAGAAGGCCCTCAGAGGAACGAGGGGTGGCAGGAGGCCCAAGTGTGGGCTCCACACTGGGCACAAGCACAGGCGTGGGCATCCATCAGGCTGACTTGGTTCAAGGCCTGGCCCAGTGTAAGTTGACCACATGGCCCCGAACAAGCAACTTCACCTCTCTGATCCTCTGTGTTCTCATCTGTAGTGTGGTATAGCAACAGCATCCATCTCATGGGGTCTGGTAAGTGCCCACTAAGTAGGAGTTCAGGTTGTGCTCACCCACTTCCTGGAATGATCTTGGGCAAATTATCATCCTCTCTGGGCCCTGCTGATCTCAGTTACGAAACAGAATTACCACAACCAACCCCACAGTGCCCACTAAGTAGGAGTTCAGGTTGTGCTCACCCACTTCCTGGAATGATCTTGGGCAAATTCTCATCCTCTCTGGGCCCTGCTGATCTCAGTTACGAAACAGAATTACCACAACCAACCCCAAACCCCAGGTTTGTTGTGAGGATTAAATGAATAAATACCATGCTTTCAATATCTGTTTATAACTCTAAATTGTTCTCCAAAAGTATTTAAGGAGGCTAACAACAATACAAGATTATTTTTAATTTGAAAAGGAAGAATTTGGGGCTAAGAGAAAGGGATGGTAAGAAAAAAAGAGAAAATGAGATCATTTTTAAACTGGTCTGGCTGCCCTGGTATGTGTTAGGCACTCTATAGATGTGCATCTTTATCTTCTGGCTGTGATATCTGGCCCCAGTGACTCTGGCCACTCGCGATGCAGTTAGCTACAGGCTGATTCAGCGTTAGAGGTGGGGGTGTCAAACTGCTCTTCCTGGGGAAAGGAAAGTGGAGATGAGCTTTGAAGCTCGGACTTTATTTGCATTGCATATTGTGCTTCTGAGGAGTATTTCAGTTGAAGAAAGGGTTCCACTGCTAAAAAAAAAAAGGAAAGAAAAGAAAAGGAAAAAAAATAAGAAAATAAAATGAAGAATAAAGCACTAATAACTATAATTCCCTGATTTTATACAGATGGATACTGAGACCCAGAGAGAAAGTGAGCTAACTGCAATTGGCTGTTTCTATCTTTTGTAAGATTTTTCACAGGGAGAAATCCACCAGTCACAAAATAAATGCTTTATCAATTCATCTCCATTCAGCAAACACTTGCTGAGCACCTGCTATGTCGGTGCCACTGTACTGGGAACTAAGCAATGAATAAGACATATCTCTGCCCTCCAGGAGCTCACAGTCTGGAAGTAGAGACAGATGCACATATACACAGAGAGAAAGGGGTGACCAAAGGCTGCAGCCCATTGCTGGGGGAGTCAGCCCAACTCAAGCACCAGGCAGCCTCACAGAAGAAGGATGCTTTGCGTCTTGAAAGTAGAGCAGTGTTTTGTCAGGTGGCCAGTGTGAGGAGAAGTTCACCCTGTCTTCATAACCTCAGCACTCCCTGCAACCCCTGTCGTTCCTTGTTATTTTTTATAAAATTGTCTTCTCTATCAGGCTGGAGGTAGTGAGTGCGCAGGACCCTCACCATTCGCCCCTGCTGCATCCCGTGCCCCTAGCACAGGGGAAGGAGAAAAGGAGTGAAGGGAGGAGAGAGGGAATTCCAGGCAGAGGAAGAGCATGTGCAACACCCAGAGGTGGGAAGCAATATGGGTCGAAGAACTTTGGGTTGTTCTGGATGGTTCTGGCCTTAGCAGATGACTTGAGTTAGATCAGACAGTGAGCAGCTGCATTTCATTTTGTAGGTGATGAGAACTCACGTGTCCTGATTTTGCATCCTAAAAATGTGGTATTCTTTAGTGGTTGGTAATGCGATGGGAAGAGATTAATGCACAAGGAATCTGAAATCTCAGATCTTGAATGAACCTCTGGGCCCTCCAGGGATACCCATTCATCAGGCAGATCATGAACAGAAAATGATGAACAGAAGTTGTGGTTCCCAATCTCTCACAACCTGGCTGTCCTGTTATCCCGACAGCTTAAGTATATGCAGGGGGTCTCGCAGGGTATACCTCCTGGCTCCTACGAGATACTAATCGTCCATAATTATTGAGTGCCCACTTTTTGTGACGTGTGTTACATACAGTTATTTCCTAGACTCTAAAATGTGATTGATTATAAGACACACCCCAATTTTAGAGATGCTGAAATCAGTATCTTAGGATCTATGAGATACAGTACAGTTGTCTTTAAGTTTTCCAATAAATCCAGGTGATATTCACGTTTACCTACAAGAAACTAAGGCTGAGGGAGGCTACACACCTTGGCCTCAATATCACAACTCACACTTGGCAGAGATGTGTGGCTCCAAAGGCCCCTTTTCCCCTCTGTTGTCACCTTGAGTACTCAGGCCCCTTACCATCAACTTTAACCATTTTTTCTAAGATTTCAGTTAATTTTGCCACATAGGGAAACACCTCTGCCCCTTTTTTCTCACTGACACCCAACCTGGAAATATTTTTACGTTGCTTTCTCCTCGTTGTATTTTTCGAGTGAACAGACCGATTTGCCCCCATAATTTCATAAATTTCCAAATTAACCAAGCACTCTCATGTGGCCCATCTCTTGTTATTTTCTCACAGACATGGGTACCCCTCCAAGAAGTGTTGTGTGTTTGTTGCCTCCTCTTTCTTTCCTTCATCCTCTCCTGTTTTCTGTTATTACATTAACACGAGATGAGCATATTCAGGCCCCCAGCAGGGCTCTCTCGTCACCAGGGCAGCTCTGACGCCCACGTGGCAGAACCAGGGCAAGTCACACTAGTCAGTAGAAGAAATGCTGGCTTGAAATCTACAGGGGACCTGTCTTCTGTGTGTGCTTGGGCTTAGGAGGAAGATGGGTATATGCCAATCAGGTAGAAATTAGCAAAGTAATGGGTTCAAGAAACATGAGAGGGGGTCTGGCTCATTCCTAGACAGAGTATTTAATTCTCCCTGAAACTCTCAGAGGTAGCTTTAAGAGCTGATAGGGACTTTGCTTGGAGTCAGCAAGTACGGACCCTCATGTATAAGAGGAAGAAGGGAGGCCCAGAGCCACAAAAGGGCTCTACTGAGATCACAAGGCTCATGGCTGGGCCAGTATTAAAATACATCTCAGTGCATTTCAGGCAGTGTCAGACTCTGGAAGAGAGGCTAAGCTGGGTGACTTATGGGGGGTGCAGATTGCAGTTATGTGCCTGGCCCTCCCCCTGAAGTCCTGCAAATCCCACTGCTGGGCCACTTGGCTTCTGCCGTGGACATCCCTTGCCCGTGTCTATTGGGCTTTTGCTCAGCTATTTGAATCAAGTTCTCCCTGTTCCTAGGTCTCCTCTGCCCTCGTGCTTTAGACCTGCAGGCTAGTCTTTTGCCTCCTGAAGATGATCTTATCTATCTCTATTCTGGAAACCAGGGCTCTGTGGGAGCCCTGGGTCTTACCTTTTCCTCTAGCCAGTCTCTCAGAGGGCCCGAACCTGGTCCCTGCTACCTTCTTTCCTGGAGTTCTCCTGGCACCTGCTGTGAGACCGGCATGATGCTGTCCTTGACCCTGGGGATAGCCCTGGCAGCTCTGACAAGCTGCCTTGATTGGTATTTATTCCTCCAGTCTGAATCCCCATTGGCGCTACACCTGGAGCATTTGGGATCACCAATTCTGCCCATTCTCAGTGTCCTAGATCCCCTTCTTCCCAGCCCAGGGTCTGTTCATCCCTGCTGGTTGTACCCTGATCCTTATACACAAGATACCTTTTCAAGCTTGCTATATGTCTGATTTTTGCTTTTTGAAAACTGTTCTCCTTCTTCCGTTCAACCAGTGCTTACTGGGTTATTGACTCTCAAAGGCAATGGTTCTCAAACTTGAATGTGCTTTAGAATCATCTGGAGAGTTTGAGAAACAGCCCTGCACCCAGCAACTCTGGTTCAGTGGGTCTAGGTCAGGGCCTTGGAATCTGCATTTTTAGTGAGTCCTCCTGGTGATTCTGAGGCAGGTGCTGAGTGGACCAAGCTTGGAGAAATCTTGTTCTTCTGAAGGAAGGAAGGCCTATGGAAGTTAATAAGAATAACAGGAATTTCACACATGGGCATTTTATGTCACAGTTTGCAAGGTAATATTAGTTCTTCTGCACCACCCTTGGATTAGAACTAAACAAGACAAAATGCATCTATGAACTAGTATAGAAAACAAGGGCTTTGGAGTCAGAGAATCCGGGCCCCCACTTAACAAGTAAGAGACCTGGGGAAGGTCACCAACCTTTCTGACACTGTGTTTACTCATCTGCTTAACGGGATCTCAATTCTTATCTTGGAACATTGTCATGAGCATTGAATGAAATATTGTAAACAGCCCATTCTGATGTCCAATAAATGTTTGGGGAATTAAGGAACAAATCAAGCTGGCATGTCCTGATCTCTCGCTATTTGCCAAGAAGTGGGCTAAGGGCTTCATATGCACTCTATCATTGAATCCTCATGGCAGTCTGTGAGCTAGAGGTGCCAATTCCTCCACCCAGACTCACAGCATTATGTGACCTGCACATGTTCACTAAACCAGTGGCAGAGCTAATGCCTGTGTGACCATGGCAAGCTTTCTCCCTCTTCGGAGTGAGAAGCTGTAATTCTACATTTAGGAGTTACACAGCAGACTGTGGGAATGTCCTCTGTGATGGCCTAAAGGAAGCAGTGGTGGCATTTGGGATATCCCCATTCCAAGCTTCTGGCTTCTGGCCTCACTGGCAGGTGCTTCCTGGAGCAGGTCCACCAAGCCTTTCCTCCCCTTAGCTCTGGGTGCCAGGGTGTGCTTCTAAGAGAGGGGTATGGGTGGGGATCCCTGTGCCCCTTGGTGGCAGCAGGTGGCAAATGCTTCCAGAGGGCTGACACCACCCTGGAGAGGATGAGCATGGATGTGTGATGTCTGCCTGCTCTTTCACTCCCAGTGCCTGACATTATGGGGGGAAACTAAGCAAACAAGCAAAAACCCCAGAGCAATAATGCAGCTGACCATGCAGATCATTGCCTTAGGCCTCTATAAAGAGAGGAGATTTGCTCTTCCTGCTGGTGTAGAAGATCAGAAACAACTAGAGGGCCAAGAACTCAACTAGGTCAGTAGAAGAGGAAACCTCAAACCAGAACTCTTCCTGGCAGAGCAGGGCAGAGGTTAAGAGTGTGGGCTCAGATGTTAGACGTTTGTGGGTTCCGGTCCTCTCTCTGACACCTACTGGCTGTGTGACCTTGGGCAGATCCTCTGATGACTGAGTGCCGGTTTCCTAACTGGTAAAATGTGGATAACAATAATGTCTGCCTTGTGAGTCTTGCCTGAGAAGCAAGCACAGGCAGAGACAATGCTCTGCCACATGGTACATATGCAGTGAACACGTGTTCTTGTTCAGGCCTGAGCTAACCACTCAGAGGGACTTGGTTTCTTCCTCCTTTACCTAATCCTGTTCTCCAAATGTTACTGAGTGGTTGCCAACTATCAGGTAGTTTGGGACATAGAGAATACATAAGAAATAATGCTTGCCTCAAGGAATTCACAGTCTAAAATTTCTAAAATCCTTGTTGACCTTACCACCCACATACTAATAGCAATAATGATAATGACAGTGATAATAATGAACACCTTGTGCCATTTGTGGGACAATAATTATGTGCAGGCTCAGCACTGAACACTAAATACATACCTTATCGCTGACATTTATAACAATCCTCTGGGATATATATCTCATACTCTCGTTGATGAGGGAAACTGAGGCTGGAGCAGTTGGGGTGATTAAGTTACCTGCCAAAGGTGCTGCAACTGATATGTGGAAGAGTTGATTCCAATCTAGTTCCTTCAGATTCTAATGCAACCCCCCTCCTCCCTAAGCTGCCTCCATCTGGGCGCAAAGTTTTATGGATGGGCTGGCATTTCCAAAGGACCTCATTTAATCCCCACAATTGCCCTGAGAGGTAAGGGTCTTTTTATAGTCCCATTTCCAAATAAGGGATCCAAGAGCAGGTTAAGTAGTCTGCCAGCTGTGGCTCACCTAGTACATCGTAAAGACACTGTGTGCCTTAAGAACAAGTAAAAGGCAACTTTGAGGCTGTTGCTTGGTGAGAAGCCTTCTGCAGAGGCGAAAAATATGTGCAAACAAAACCAACAGCTTTCTTTATGTTCCCCAAAGTTGCTAAAAATGCCTGCGGGTTTGCACACAAGCAGACGCTGTGCTCACAATGCTCTGTGGCTTCTGTCTTCTTGGCTCCAGCAAGAAGAGACCTGGCAGGTATTTCTCACATCTTTGTTAAACACTCACATCAGACAAGGGAAGGAGTTCCAAGGTAGTCCCAGGGTGTGGATTTCTGCCAAGTCTCCTTTTACTTGTTGTTATGTTCAGGGAAAAAAAAAAAAAAAAAAAACCCCATGGATGAGCTCACAATCCCTTGATTAACTGGGGTGGGGTGAAAAATGAATTTCCTCTTCCTGGAATCTCACAGCCCTGCATCCTAATTTGGGTTATTTTACCTGCAAGACCTGTGACTTTGGCTGGGTTGCTGAGCCTCCCTAATCTAGCTTCTGTCTGCCCATCTATAGAATACGTATGGCAGGCAATTCCTTCTGCAGTAAAGAAGTTCCACAAAGTCAGAGATTTTGTCTGCTCTGTTTGCTCCTGTATTCCGGGGTCTAGGACAGTGCCTGACACAGAGTCAGTGCTCTTACTTAATTCAATGAATGAATGAATGAATGAGCTACTCTCTTGCAGGGTTGTTGTAAAGTTGAAATAAGATCATGGATGTGAAATTGCTTGACATACTGCAAATTGCTATGCAAACGTGAGGATTTATTATCCCAGAGCATGGCCTGGGTTCTATTAAAGAAATTTACTCAGTCAATCAGTCAGTGAGTGCTTCGTGGGCTTTCTCTTGGGTCTGGCATTGGAATACACAGAAACAGTAGGCCTGCTCCCTTCCTTCAAGTGCTCACAGCACCGGAGGAAGATATATAAGTAAATCAAACACTGAGATACGGAGAGGTAAGCATGGGGTACTCTGGGAACAGACAGGAGAGAGCGACCAATCTCCATTGGAAAGGGGTGGGTCAGGGAACTTTCTGGGAGAGGTGTTCTGGGACAGTCCCAAACTCTTCCTAGCAAACTTAGGCCTTTGGGCCACTGGACTTCCATATTATCATCTCTTTAACTCTCATATTGTCATTTTCATTAAGGTCACTCACTGACACAAAATTTCTCTTATTCCCACTTGACTCATTACACCACTAGGCAAAACCCCAACCCTGGTTAAAGATGACTGTCCACCTATTCTGCTGCCACACCTGTGCAGTTGACCGTGGCCTGAGAAAAACAGCCAAACAGGCTGATGGCTGCCTGGCAAGCTACTATATATTTTTCTTCTCTGTTCACTCTGCCATTCTCAGCTATTTCTAACTTTCTCTTCCATCCTCCAAATTCCAGCACCTCCTTCCTCATCGTTGCTTTCAACTGAAGACCTTGCTTCCCAACTCACTGCAGGAGCAGAGGCCATCAGAAGAGAAGTTCCATGCGGTCCCACCACCTCCACCACGACGGAGCACCGGGCAGGGCGGGCCTCACTCTGCCAGAGGGAAGGAGCTGAGGGGAGGCTTCCGGGGACATTCTCTCAGCAGGCAGCTGGAAAGGACATTCCTCACCCAGGAAACAGCCTCCACCCAGTCTGAAGGTGTGACAGAAAGAGGGCATGTACCACAGGAAGAGCTAAGTGCGTCCTCTCTGTTGACTCACTGGGCACATGGTGCTGAGGCTGGAGACGTACAGGCCCCTGAGGGTCAGAGAGAGCCTGGCAGGCCGGTGATTATCAGGAGGGGCCTCGTGGAGGGGGAGAAGGCATTTAGAGGGACACTGAGAAAGAGCAGGGCTGGGTCTGTAGGCAGGACAGTCCCCCTGGGGGGAGGAACAGAGGTCATGTCTTGTGAAGCCAAGGTTTACATATGTGGCCCGACTGAGAAGGTGATCACTGAGAAGTACAGAAAGAAGGACAATAGTGCCCAGAAGAAGGAGATTTGTGCAGCCCAGGCTGACTGCTGTGATGCCAGAACCCCCTACTTCATTCCCTCCATTTCCCTTCATGTGTTTGTTCCCCTGGCAAATACCCACGAGAGGCCGTGAAAGGCTCTCTGACAGGCACCATAGGGAAAGCACACGTGGAGAAGAGGCACCTTCTTTCCTCCAACTAGCAGAGGAAGACAAAGCCAGGAGAGAATGCATTCACTTGTTAAACGTTGCCTGGACACTGACCACGTGCAGGAAACAAACCTGTCCAAACCCCCTGCTGGCATGAAGCTCACATTCCTGAGAGGCCTGACAGGGAGGAAAACACCCAGCATGTCAGGAGGGGTAGAGCCGGAGAGAAAGAGGGAGAGAGAGCTGTGGGGTGACCACGTAGAGCCTCACCGAGGAGATGGCCTGGAGCAAAGACATGAGGGGAGCCGGCGAGTCTGTGCCAGGTGCTTCTCAGAAGCAGCAGCCAGGCAGCATGGTGGGTGCCGGGGCTGGGATGGGGTCAGTCGTAAAGCGTGGGTCTGCAGGTGCTGGGGAAGAGGGGGTAGATCATACAGGACATCATGGACTATTGTGACGGCTCCAGCTTTTATTCTGATAGTCATGGGAGCCGTTGCAGGGTTTTTGAACAGAGGAGTGACTCGATCAGCAGGTTCCTGGGGATTGTGTTGAGAACAGCATGAAGGGGAACAAGGAGGGAAGCAGGGAGACCCATTAGGAAGAAGTGGTGACAGTCCAGATAAGAGGCGATGGTGCCCAGATGTGGGTGACAGAGGTGGTAAGAAGTGGTCATCTTTTGTGAACATCTTTTGAAGGGAGAACCAAGAGTTGTTTTCTGACAGATTGAGAAGGCAGTGAGAGAAAGAGACAGGAGTTAAGAATGTCTCCAAGCATTTTGCACTTGAGCAAATGGAAAAACTGAGCTGCCATTAACTGAGATGGGAAAGACAGCAAGAGAAGCCATTTGGAGGTGTCAGAGGAGGTGGAGTCAGGAAGTTGATTTTTTAACATAATAAATGCCAGATGCCTAAAGATGTCCACGTGGAGGTGTTTAGCAGGCAGGGGAGAGTCTGGGCTGCAGACAGAGGTTTAGATGTCCACAGTGTAGATGGTATTTAAAGGCTGGATGAGATCACAAAGAAGTGAGAGTGGATGTGGAAGAGAAGAGACCAAGGACTGAGCCCTGAGGTCTCCAGTGCTAAGTATTTGGGAAGATGGGGAGGAAGCAGCAAAGCAGACTGAGGAGAAGCCAGCAAAACAGGAGAAGAACCAAGAGACTGTTGGTCCTGAAAGCCATGTGCAGAAAGAGCTGCATGGAGGAGAAAGCGAACAGTTTGTGTCAAATGCTGCTGCCTCATCCGTTAGGATCCAGACGGAGACTTGACCGTGGGATTGATGGTACAGGGTCACTGTTGACTTTAACAAGAGCAGTTTTGGAGGTGAGGTGGGGGCAAGAGGCTGACAGGGTGAATCCAGGAGTGGAAGGGAGGAGAGGATTTGGAGGTAGGGCATGCGTTCAACTCATTTGAGGAGCTTTGCTGTAAAGAGGAGCAAAGAAATGGGGTGGTGGCTGGAGGAGGATGTGGGCTCAAGAGAAGGGTGTGTGTGTGTTAGTATGTGTATGAGTGTGTGTGTAAGAAAGAGAGAAATAACAGTGCATTTGTACATTAAGAATGATCGAGTCTCAGAGGCAAACACCAATGACGTGGATGCTGGAGCAATGGCCATGGTGAGATTGGAGGGCACGGGATCTGGTACCCAGTAGAGGGGTAGGTGTTTCCTAGGAGCACAGACATGCGTCTGCAATAACAGAAGCGAGGTCACACAGTGGGGCCAAAGAGGCAGGGAGGCATAGTCTCTGTGCCCAGCAGAGCATCACACATACCCACAGTTCCCCAGCTCGTACCATGCGCCAGGCACCGCTCTCAGTCATTCACATTCATAAACTTCAGATTCTCACAGCAGCCCTATGTGGTAGAACCTGTTATTGTGCCCATTTTATGTAGAGAGCACCAAGGCATAGCGACGTTAAGAATTTTGCCCTAAGTTGCACCGCAGCAGGTGGCCGAGTCTGACTGGTGACCCTGCGGGTAGTATCAGTATGAATGGAGGGACGAGGGGTGAGTGGGCAGGAAGAAGAGAAGCCACATGGTTTTGATGAGCCCAGCCCTGGGGCTACTGGTTGGTTTCTCCTTCTGAGGCACCTGTTCATTTGCAAAACACTTTTCAGTGGCTACCAACTGAGTCAGGAGCCAGAGTAGCCAGAGGGTGGGGCTGGTGCCAGGCCCCCAGCCTGGGCTTGGTGCAGTCTGGAAGGGCAGATCCCTCTCCACTGCCATGTTCCACCAATTCCCACAGACAACTTTTGAGACATTTTCTCTCCTTTCTCTTTAGAGACATCCCTGGGATGCTGGGTATCTAGAGGGCCACAGTCCCTAGCCTTCCAGGGGAAAGGAAGGGAGGAAGGAAGAAATTGAGGAGGTAGAAGATCTGGTTCAGACACCAGCCCTCTGAGAGACTACAGCATCCTCTGGGCCTCAGCTGTAAACTGCAGGAGAGGCTAGGATGATATCTCACATGTTCCATCAGCATACACTTAATGAGGGCCACTGTATGCCAGGCACAGTACAGGATGCTAGGGATATGAAGATGAGCACAAAGGACATGGTCCCTGCCTTGATGTTGACTAAAGTCCATGGGAGGGGAGGGCAGGAGAAACTGATGATCATATGGTCATAAACCGTGATGCAAGCTTTGAAGGAACATTCTAGGGATATGAGATATCCTTTTCCCGAGCACTTTTGTAATTTTCTTGACATCTGACTGGAGCTTGACCCCCAGACAAAAACTGTCCTCATTCATTTTTTATTCATTTATTCATTCCTCCAGACATCTTAGTGAACACCCTGCTATCATATGCCTTCCGGGGCAGTAGTTTTGCATTTTGTGTTCCCCAAGGAAGGACAGAAAGGTAACACATTATTGGGCTGGGAACCAGTTTATTTACTCAACCAAATTCAGGAGATATTCGATGTGTGCTACTGTGTGCCAGGTGGAGATAGAGGTGTGTAAAGGCAAGGGCGTGATGGTCACTTTCCCCCTTGAATTATCTGGGGTCCCACGGGATCGAAGTGGAGGGAGTTGCACTGGATCTCAGGGTTTGAATGTGGGCTTCACCACGCAGGAGAATGAGACCTAAGGAAAATTTCGGAATGTTCTGTAGCCTCCGTTTCCTCATCTGTAATATAAAAAATAAGAACATTTCTGATTATCATTAATGTACACTCTGCTAAGCAGTGTACATGTGTTATGTTGTTTGATCCACGTAACAACCTAGTGCGGTAGGTTCCTTCTCACCTCCGCTTAACTGATGCGGCAGCTGAAGCTCAGGACAAGCTCAGAAAGGACAATCATCCCAGTGCAAGTGCGGCAGGAGCTGTCCTTTATCCTCACAAAAACAAGGACAGGTGCCTGACCTTAGAAACCCTAAGACCATTGAATAGGGTGGTCTCCAAACCTTTCTGACTGCTCATCTCTCTCAGTAAATAATATTGAACACGTCCTCATCAATCATATTTATTTAGAAACATGCATGTTCTACCACCCATTTATACAGCAAATACTAGTAAAGATTAATTTCTTGTCTTGGATAAAATTAAATATACATAGATTTAAGATAAAGTATAAAAGTAAATATAAATGAAATTACTACCTGCCCCCAATGAGTCACTGAGCACTTGAAGACCACCCACCCAGACTGTTTTACAGGGGAGGACAGTGATGCCCAAAGGAGTCAAGCAACTTGTCCACGTTGCTCAGCTGGCAGTAGACCAGTGGGGAGATTTGCCCCCCAGGGCACTCAGGGCAATATCTGGAGACATTTTTGATTGTCATAACTGGAATGTATGTGAAGGTGGGAGGACCTCTGGCATCTAGTGAGTAGAGTCCCGGGATGATACTAAACATCCTACAATGCATAAAACAGCTCCTCACAGGCCCAAATGTCAGTAGTGCCAAGATCTAAACCCTAAAACTTGGACGAAAATTAGACCACCGCATGGTGTCTGAGGCCAGATGACCTGAGTTTGAATCTGAGCTCTACCACTAGCTGGTGAGAGTGGGCAAGTTACTTAACCTCTGACCTCCAGGTTTTCAACCATACAAGGGGGCTAATAATACCATCGTGGGGAGGCTGTAGCATTAAATGAGATCCTTTCTTTTTCTGTGCAAAAGTCCAGGGGTTAAGTCTCAACTTGTTCTCCCATGATCTTCTCCTCAGGGGCCTCAACTTTTTGGTGAAATTGACTTATTTCCCAGAGTGACTGACAAGGGTAGGCTGAAGCCATCATGATTTGGGAACCAGGGAAGCATGCTAAATGCTAAAGATCCAGTCTCATAGGTTGAGCAGATCCAAAGCCTGGTTTTGGTCATTTGGAGACCTGAAGCAGAAGCCAGGTCAGGATGCAAGCATTTGTGGAAAGGATAAATTTAAATTTGTCTACAGGAGCAATCTGCAGTTTTACTACTCCCTCCAGCTCCACCTCCTCTCTGAAACTTTCCATCTCTTGGGAATCTTTTTCTCCTTCCTCCTGCCCTCTCTGCCATCTTTTCTCCCTTTTTAACCCCTTCTTCTCTCCTTCCTTCCAATGAACAAACTTCAGACACCACGATATGGAAACAACTTGGCCGTCACTGAGAAACAGACATGTACAGAGTCAGTTACAATCAGGTGTCCCAGGTACAGAGAGGGCACCAGGAGGAAGGGAGCCAATGCTATCTGAGAATGGAAGAATGGTTTGGGAAGAGTTCTTGGAGAAGGTTGCTGGAGCTGCAAGACCCCTTCCCCCCTCCCATCTCTAACCAAGTTAGATGTTTCTGCACCCAGGTTGTCAGTAGACTATAAGCATCCTATGGTCAGGGATTTATATTTTGTTCCCTGATGTAGACTCAGAGCCTGCAACTGTGCCCAGCACATAGTGAGCTCTCAATAAATATTTGTAGAATAAATCAAGAGTGTTTCAGAAGATGACTAGGAATTCACTGAGTGGATCTGAAAGGGAAGGGAAGAGCTTTCCAAGCACAGGGAACATAATAAGCAAAGGTGAAATGACGGAGGTTGGTTAGTCAGTCAACTGGGCAGATGGGAACACACGGGGATAGCGGGGGAGGGCCTTGCATATGCATGGCAAAGCATTTGAACCAATCTCAGGATTAGAAGATTTTTTTTTGCAGGGAAAGGTTGGATCGAGAAGGAACATATCTGAAGAGGGCATGACAATATTAATTCAGCGACATTTATTAAGTACTAGGCACTGTACTGGCCTCTGGTTCTTGAGAAGGTCGTTGAGCTAGCCTTGAAAGAGATAGAAGGGGCCAGAAACAACAGGGATGCAACTCAGCAGACAGATGCAACGTTACTGAGCACCTGATAGCTGCCAGGGAGAAGGACGCATCAAAGAGGACTCTGCGGTTTTAAATCACAGTAACTGACAGAGTGCTGGAGTGAAAGATAAAAATAGAGCTTACAAAGGAAAAGAGTTTGAGCAGAAAGGGTCTCTGTGGCTTTAGGCCAATTCCTTCTGTTAGCCTCAGTTTTAATATTAACATTATCATGATTATATACCAGGCACATACTGGGGGGTTTACATACCCCATTTTATTTAATCCTTATAAAAGCACTGCAAAGGAGATGTTATCTCCCTCATCTTACAAGTGGGGAAACTAAGGCACAGAAGCTTAAATGACTTGCCCAAGGTCATGTAGCTAGTAAGGGGATGCAGTGTTATTGATCCTAGGACTATTGACTCCAAACCCATTCCTGTCTCTCTCCATCCAATTTGAAGAAAGAGGCCTCAGGCACTGGCCTTTGGTTAACCATCCAGGCTGTCTAGATCTGGGCTAGGGCAATTGGGCAGGAGCTCATTGCAGCTGGAAACCTGCAGTGTTCTTGGGACTGACTTATTCCCCACAGACTATTACTTAGTTGAGCCTTGAAAAAAAGTCAAAGCCAATTCTTGCACTTCAGTCAGGAGGCTCCTTCTTGTAAGTATAAAGTCTTAGCCCAGAAGTGGCTGTGCCAGTCTCTAAAGCAGAGTGATCAATAGTACCATTCAGGATTGTTAGAAGGATTAAAAAAGTATTGTATGTAGAACATCTGCATTGTGCCTGGTATGGAGTAAGTGCTTAATAAATGTTTGAGGCAGTGGAGTGGGGTGTTGTTGCACTCTTTTACCTGCCTGTAATCCTGCCGGCTGGGCTAATTGTAGAGCTAGGGCTGGGTCTGGAGCTCACAGACCCCTCAAACCTGTTGTCCAGACTGGGTCACAAACCCTTCACACACCAGGCTGCATCACCAGACCCCTCACACGCAGGTCTATGAGCTAGGTAACCGGCCAGAAGATCCTTGGAGCCATAGGTTCAAGAGGCCTCTTGTGGTGGACACCTGAGGCAGTCAATGCCAGCCAAGCTGTGGTGCCTCACAGGTGCACTAACTCCACCCACACATAACTTGTTTACAAAGAATGTGCTGCACCACCCCCAACTGGACCTAAGGTGAGGGGGCCTAGTTAAACTATTCTATTTTCCCAACAGGTGGCCATACAATCTCTGGAGGCAGTTTGCCTTCAAGCCCCAGTCCCATCACAAGTTCCATCTCCCAGCTTACTAGCTGTCAGATTTGGGCAGGTTTTACCCTCTTAGTGCCTATGTTTCTTCATCTGAAAACTGGTGTAATAACAGAATCTACTATGTAGGGTGACTTGTAGAGACTAAATGAGTAGAGACTAAAGACATACGAAGCACTTGGAATCCCACCTCTTGCCTCCATCCCTACTTGAGATCTGGATCCTGATCAAGCAGAAATCTCCCAAAGACTCCTGCCCCATTCTGTTCTCAGAAAGCAGCACCTCCCTGATGTGGAGTTACTGAGAGCAGGTTTGGATAGAAGAAGTGAATAGCATGGGAAGAGGCATTGTTCCATTCTTTTCTCCAACTTTTGGCCTCCGAGCTTGGCCCAAAAGGCTGGTGTATTGGTCAGACAGGTGGGAGAAAAGAGCAGGAAAGTTAGATAGGAGAACAGTACTTGCAAAGATTCTGAGTGTTAGCATGTCCTGTAGCATGTTATTTGCATTTGGTAAGAGGCTGTTGTGGGTTTTATTATCACAAGGGTGGCTGATGAGGAAGACAGGCCAGTGAGGACCGTACGGCGGGCTGAGTCCTGTGGTGGGGCATTATAGGGACTATGAGTGCTCCCAAGAGGAGCCCTATGCAGGACTTGGGATCTCCAGCAGGGCTTTGTGGAGCAAATGATAGTAAACCAAGGTGGAATTAGTCAGGCTATGAGAGGATCAAGTTGGACGGCGATGTCCTAGGCTAAGGGAACACCCTGTGCAAAGGCCCAGGGGTGAAAGAAAGCTGAGTGAGCTCAGGGTACCTCCAAGATTAGCAAGGCTGGGAAGTCGAGTGTGCAGGGCTAGTGTTACAAGACCACTCTAGAGAGTGAAGGATTGCATAAGCCATGGGCAGGAATCTTGGCCCTTTCTCTCACACGTCTGTGTGGTTTTGAGGTGGCTTTGAGGACAGTCTGACATGGCTGTGAACAGCCTGCCTTCGCAGCCAGCAGCCCTGGGCTTGACTTCTTCATCCATTCTGAGTGATCCCAGTGTAAGCTGTTTACCTGCTCTGGCCTTGCTCTCATCTTTTAAATGATAGTCATAATAGCCACTTCCTCCTGGGCTTGGGGAAAGAATTATAAAACTTAACAGAATGAGCACAGTCCCAGGCACACAGAAAGAGCTTAATCCATGCGACTGGAGAGTGATAACATGTTGTTACCACTATTATTGCTCTGATTTTTATTACCAGGTCTGAATTGTCTCTGCGTCTCTTACGGTAGCACTGAAGGCACCCGTTGCCTGCCCAGATCTTGGTCCTGGGGAAGATGGACGAGGTTCAGGACCAGAGGACAACTCCTTTGCCCTCCACAGCTGTGTGCGGGCCAAAGTAGGAGCTGTCTGTGGCCGTGTGGAATATTCTGGCAGATGTGCCGGACACAGGACCTGGACACTATGTGAACTCTGCGGCCTGGCTGGGAAAGCTGCCTGTCAGCCAGCTCACTCTTCCCCTTAAATGACATTCTCTTTCTTGGGGAAGAGGTTGCCCCTCAGGGTTGGCTACTCCCCTTCTGCCTGCAGGGTGCTGTGATGCCTGCTGTGCTGGTAATTCTTTTTTGTGGTCCTTCCCATCCAATTCTCTGCCAGCTCTGAGCTAATCCTTAAGAACTGCATCACCCAGACTCCCTTTTGCTCTCAGTTCTAGCTGGACCAGGCCAAAGGGAAGCTCCAGCAGGACAGAGGAGGGTGAGGAGGAGAGAGGTCAGGGGTCTATCCCTCTTTCCCTGCCAAGCTCCTTCCTTGCTGCAGTTCGGGCATTGGCTGCGACTGGTGTCACTGTCACTCCTTGGGGGCAGGTGTTCTTCTCTGACTCCAGATCTCAGCCTCCCAGAACATTCTCCTTCCCTCCCCCTTCATCCATAGAGGGGTATGGTCTCCATGTTGCTAATTTTGGCGTGCGTTAACCTCTCTTGATGGTTTCCTCAAACCTGCCATCATCCCTAAACACAATCCTGTCATTAAATTCTGTTCAACTAAACCATTTTATGTACTATTTGTTTCCTGCCATGATTCTGAGCCATACGTCCACAGAGGGTCTGCAAAGTTCCTCAGAGAGATCCTGCCTTAGCCAAGAGGAGGGCACAAGTCTGTGTCTCTCCTCGCCCTCTGACAAACTTGTTGCCATCCAGCAGGACAGGTAGAGGTCCCACCTGTGGGCTCTCGTCCCGGAGGGATTGGAGCTCCTGGCTCCCAGAGGCCCCACCTGTCTGGCTGGGGCTTCAGAGGAAGCCAGGGCCCTATCACAGACGGCCTCAGGGACCATGGGGGAGGATTTGGGATTTTACTGGAGGAACAGACAAGCCATGGCAGATTTTTGGGCTGGGAAGTGCAATTATCTGATTTACAATTTTATAAATATTCTCTTATCTTCCAAGAGAAGAGCACGTCCTAGAAGATAGAGCACAGCCCCAGGGAAGATATTTAGGAGGTGAGTACAGCTGTTTCCTTGTGAGACGGTGGCACAGCCACCGTGAAACACCTGCCACCTCCACCAGGAAGTCTCCACTGGTCATTCCACTTTTGAATTATAGTATTCCTTCCCTTTGTGTGCACAAAACTTTGTTGCAGCGACTATCACAATCAGCCACAGTCAGCCTTTGTGACCTCCTCCTCTCCAGGGTGAGCTCCTCGAACTCAGCACTCTCTCACTCCCGGCGTCCCAAGCCCACCAGGCACAGGGCCTGGCACATCACCAACTGGTTGGTACTCTCCAGTTCAGATGCAGATTCCCTGGAAGGTAAGGAGGTCCAGTATCAGGTCAGCTGGCATCATCATGTCAAACAAGGAAAGAAAGTAAACTTCTGCCAAACATCTGCCATGTGATGGGTGATTTTCCACGTGATGCTTAATTTAATCCACACAATCCAGGGAGTAGACATTGCTGTCTCCATTTTACAATGTGGAAACGGAGGCTCGGAGCAGGGGTCACCCAACTTGTGAGTGACAGCACCTGGACTCAAACCTAGCTTTTGCCATCTAGTAAAGAGGTTAATGGAGAAATGGGCTGTCAGAATAGGGCCAAGGCTATTGAGGAAACTGGGCCTAGAAAGATAAATTTCAATAACAAAACAACACAGATTTAACAATAATGATATCTGGCTTTACATGCTTTATAGACATCAACTGTCACCCACTGATACAGCAGAGGAGGTGTGCACTTGTGTATTGGCTTCTCACTATTGGCTGTAGGACGTTGCACAATCACTTCACAGCTCCCGCTCAGTTTAAACACATTTCCTCTAAGAAGCCCTCCTGGGCCTCCCAAGTGTTAGATAAGAGACACTTTTACATGCCTACATAGCTCCTTGTAATTGCCTAAAGACACACACAGATCACTTTCTCTGTGTGTGTGGGTTATACACACACACACACTTATATAATACATGTACATATATGTCTTTGTATATTTATATACCTAGAAAGTCTCGAGAATTCTGGAGACCCCTCAAGGAGGGCCTGAGAGCTGATTTGTCCTATTCAGAGAGTTTCAATGGGGGTGAGGGTGCAGACTTGTTTTCAGTGGTCCTGAGTGGAAGGGCCAATGAGTGAAAGCTCCAGAGAGACCATTATAGATTCAGCCAAAGGAAGAACTTTCTAATGGTGAGAGTTTCCCCAGGATGCAGCAGGCTGCCTGGGGAACCTGCATGCACAGGCTGCGAGAGGCGGCCATGGAGGAGCTGGGGCGGGGCAGGGGTAGGACTGGATTCCTCCTGATGGGCTTTTTCAGTTCTGAGACTGGAGACTCTGCTGTGATAATCAAACCACCATTTATTCATTTGCTACAAAGTGCTTGGCCCCTCACATACATGAAGTCATTCAATCCTCACATCAGCCCTGCAGGGTAGGTACTGTCCAGGCCAGGGATGAGGAGATGAGGCTCAGAGAAGCTGGGCGCCTTGCTCAGTAGAAACTGGCAGTGCTGGCATTTGACCACGTGATGTGTCCGATCCTAGAGCTCCATCCAATAAACCAGCTGCCACTGCCTGCCCCTACGACTTAGGGTCCCCCCATGTAAGCAGCACAACACAGTTCATTTTTTCTAAGTAATAGACTTTGCTTATAGAAGTTTTAGGTTTACAGAGAAATTGAGCAGAAAGTACAGAGTTCCCATACCCCTCCCCCTGCCCACAGTTTCTCCCGTTATTAACATGTTACACTATGTGATACATTTGTTTCAGTTATGAATGAATATTGATATATTATTATTAACTCTGTTTTACATTAGGATCCCCATACATTCTATGAGTTTTGTCAAATTCATAATGTCATGGATTCGCCACCATTACAGTGTCATACAGAATAGTTTCACTGCCCTAAAAATCCTCTATGCTCCACCTATTTGTCCCTCCCTTCCTCCCTCCTCCCCCGAAACCCTGACAACCACTGATTTTTTTTTTTTTTCCATTACATCAAACATTTTTCATTTCTTGGTGTTGGTAATATTCAAAATCCTCTCTTCTAGCTAACTGAAAGTATACAATAAATTGTCATTAGTTATAGTCACCCTACAGTGCTAGGGAACACTAGATCTTATTCCTCCCATCTAGCTGTGCTTTTGTATTTGTTAACCAATCTCTCATTCTCCATCCTGCCCCCTACCCTTCCCAGCCTCTGGTAACCACCATTCTACTCTCTACCTCTGTGTGACCAGCTTTCTCAACTTCCGCGTATAAATGAGAACATGCAGTATTGATCCTACTGTGCCTGGCTTCACTTAACCTGATGTCCTTCAAGCTCATCCATCTTGCCTTGAATAACAGGAATTCATTCTTTTTTATGGCTAAGTAGTATTACATTGTGTATATATGCCACATTTTCTTTATCCATTCATCTACTGATGATGGACACTTAGGTTGGTTCCATATCTTGGCTATTGTGAATAGAACTGCAGTAAACACAGCGGTGCAAATGTCTCTTCAACATACTGATTTCTTTCCTTTGGATATATACCCTTCAGTGGGATTGCTAGATAATATGGTAGTTCTGTTTTTAATTTTTTGAGGTAACTCCACACTGATTTCCATAATGGCTGTACCAGTTTACATTCCCGCCAACGGCATATCAACATTCGTTTTGTTTTCATGTGCCTCAGTTTCCCCTCCAGTGTCACCACTTCTTTGATGCTAGAAGTTGGCCTGCAGTTCAGGCTATTAGGTATAATCTACTCCGGGGGAACAGAGGCCTGAGCCAGGTCACAGACAGTCCCTAGATTGGATGGTCCCTCCTGAGCCTCCTGTTGTCTCCTTCTAGAAAGCGTCTACTGTTTACCAGCTTGTTACTGGACCTCTAGACCCATATATGAATCCTCATGGACTGGGAGGGGTGAGCAGGTGACATGAGCCATGGCAGCTACCACTTTCTGAAGGTTTCAGGTCTAATTAAAAAAAAAAAAAAAAAAAAAAAAAAAAAAAACCTAAACCAAACCCAAGCAAGCTGCCTGCCAAGAGTCTGTGAAACGTGGTCTAGGCCAAAGCCAGTGTCAGCCATAAGGGAAATTACAGACCTTCAATGAGAGACAAGTCTGCAAAACCTCCCAGAGTTGTGTTTGGCATGTGCTTGTTTGCATACATGCTTGTTTGGATGGTTGTGTTTTTCAATATGTATTTTTATGAATTTAAGTATTTAGTCTTGAGACCTTTCCAAAAAACAACATAGAAACTGTAGTTTAAAACAGTTTATCCTTGGATGATATTTGGGGAAATTCCATTTAGTTTAGTTAAAGTCAGCAAGCATTTCCTGACAGCCCATTACGTGCCAGGCTTTGTGCTGGGCATTGGGCATCGAGGCTTGCAGAAGAGGCTGCCCTGTCCCAAGGTAGCTTAGCCTCCACCATAGGAAAAAGACACATGCACAGAAAAGGATCCCAGAGTACCCTGGGGGCCCAGATCATTTCAGTTAGGTGTGGCCAGGACCTAAAGAAGAGGTCTTAGTTTTCAGGGGAGAGTCAAGAAGGTCTTTACAGGCAGACATGGTAAAGGAAAGAGTCCTGAAATAAAGGAAAGAGTCCTGGGGGTAGCTCATCTGAAGGTCAGAGATGTGTGACTTGCCTAAGGTCACGCAGCTAGAAGGTGGCAGCCTGAGGATTTCAGCTCAGGTCTCTCTGATTCGTCTTCACCCAAGCAAAGAAACCTGAACATCAAGGCCATATGATTTGGCTAGAGAACTGTGTTCAACTTCTTTAAATCCTCTCCATCCCTTAAGGACCAGCTGTGTCTTAACGTGTTCTGGACTGGCTACTCTAATACCTTCTGCTGAGTTCCTAGAAAATATCTGCTTCCATATTGCTAGGTATTTTTTAATGGAGCTATGCTTTTCTTTTCAGAAATATAAATGTACACACTCATTTAAATTTTTATAAGAAAAAGTAAGAATTTGAGATTTCCTACTCTGTGTCATGACTATGCTTGGCAAAGGAGCTAGAAAGTACAATAAAACCATCTTTGAGGGCACAGATAATTTTAAATTTTTTTACTTCCCATCACACACAGGTACTCAAGAAACACTCACAGAGCTGGCTTGTCTTGGCTGTACTGTTATATGGCAATGCACCAGTTAGATATTGCCACAATCGTGCTTTGTAACAAACCACCCAAAACTCAGCTGTTTACAACTATGAGCATTTATTTTCTCTCACTCATGCTGTTTGAGGGTTGGCTGGGCAGCTCAAGTTCAAGCTGCAGGTTGGTGGGTCTTTGGATCAGGTTGGGGTCTGCTCCATTTGTGTCATTCTGCAGGCCAGGCTGAAAGAGCCTCTGCCTGCTCATCTCATAGCAAATGAGCAAGTGAGAAGATGAGAGATGAGTGGAAACGGGCGATCCTGTTGCGATCTCAGCCCAGAACTGCCATGCTGTCATCCCCACCCCCAGTCCTTTACCCAGGCTAAGCCAATGGTCAAGCCCAATGTCACTGGACAAGCAAATATATTTTCCCACTCCAGTGGGAGGCCCTGCAAAGTCAAATGGCAAAGAGTATAATTCTAATAATATAAGGAAAGCATGAAGAACTGAAGAAAGACACTGGGATTCAGAAGTAGATTTGACTTCAAATCTGAGTTATTGTTTACCCACTTCGGAAACTACAGAAATCACTTAACCTTTCTGAGCCCCTGTCTCCTCATCTGTCCTCACTCCTCAAGGCTGTAATAAAGACTTTTTCCATCCTCATTTACTGAGTGCTTACAACGCGCTAGTCCCTGAGCTTGCCATTTTATGAACATTGTCGCACATAAGGTAGGCAAGGTAGGAATTCAACTTCTTCATTTAACGAATGAGAAGACAGGTTGATAGAGATAAATGTCTTGCCCGAAGTCATGTGGCTGCATTCAGAGTTTCATGCCAGTTCTATCTATGCCACCTCTACTTAATTTAAATAATGTGTGTGCATTGTCTACCACATAGAAGGTTTTTGTTTCAGCTGAATTTCTGTCTCTTTCCCCCATAAAGAGTTCTGGAAACTCCCAGGTCACAGGACTTTTACTTTCTGATGAACTTCACCCAAGCTGATGTGACTGGCTACCACCACCACCCAAGTTTCAAAGTTCATTGTTGCTGGAAAAAAAATATCAAGGACTGTTATTAGCTGCAATCAGAGGGCAATCACACTTCCCAGTCACGCGACTTTGGGAGGAGCGCCCTTTGAAGCAATGTCTGGACGGTGCTGGTGGTGCAATGTGTTTGGTGTAAAGACACATTTCATAACTGCTATAGCTGTCAGGTGGTGCTGGGGCCTCTGCTCCGCACATATTTTTCCACCCAGAGTAGCTGCTCTGATATCACTGGGGAGGGACAGCTGGCAGCTTCTCTTCAGCAAGACTTGATTTGTGCAGCATGGAAGATACTAGCAAGAGCAAGACTTTTGGATCAGAGAGACCTGATTTGAATCAGGGTTGTGCCTCTGACTGGTTGGGTGGCCTTGGCCTCTGGTGATGCTGTTCCCTCTACCTGCCTCCTCTACCTCCTCAGGGACAGCTCTCCCCAAAATGTGATTTTGTCCAGGAGATCTTCCCTGACTCTCTCAAGCTAAGACCCTGGACACACTCAGGCCCTGCTCAGGATATTCTTCTTGCTTGTTTAATTTGATCCTGCTAGTAGCGTAAATGTTCTGTGAGAGCAAGCCCTGACCTTTGCTTTGCACGAAAATCCTACTTCCCAGAATGGTGCCTAGTGCAAAGGCAGTATAGGAACATTTATGTATTTAGTAAGTTCAGTAATAAATTACTAAAAGCAGGCTATTGATTTGTAATCTTTCTGTGGTGGATCCAATATCATCTGGGCTATGGAAGGCACTTGTCCATAAATCCTTGCTACTCAAAGTGTGGCCCTTAGGTGGACCTACATCACCCAGGAGCAGGCCAGTAGTTTTAAATGTGCAGATCCTGAGGGGACACTGCCTGGATAGGCCTGCCACTCATTGGGAGGGACAGGTGCTGGTGTGTTTGTTAAGTAATTCATTGTCCAAGTCCTTCTAGGGATTAGCTTAAAGAGCATGCTGCATGTCTCATGGTTCCCAGGGGAATTTTCCATTAACTCTTCAGCAGGGACAGGAGCTGGGCCAGTGCTTGATGTCTAATCCCCACTTCTGGTATGTGAGGCAGGTATCATAATCTCCAGTGTACATGAGAGGAGGCTGAGGTCCAGAGAGGTTAAGCCACTTGCCTAAGGTCACACAGTTAGGAAGAGACCAGGTGGGGATATGTCCTTTGCACCAGGGTGACTTTCTCAGGGAAGCTGCCTTTCTAATTCTGCCAGTAAAACTCTGCCTTATTCCACATTCTGTCCATAAATCCCCTTCACGCAGGACAAACTACATTCTCCGGAGCTCGTGAACTGGCCCCCTCAATCCTCCAGACCTCATCTCCTGCTGTGTATGCTCCATGACTCTCTCCGTTCTAGCCACGCTGGTCTGCTTTCTGTCCCCAGGACGTTTGCAGTTTCTTCTGCCTGCAGAGTGCCCCCCTGCCCCAAATCTCCCCATGTGTGCCTGCTTCTCATCATTCAGGTCTCCCTCACATGTCACCTCTTCAGAGAGCCTTTCTCAACCGCCCTAGGAAAAGTAGTCCTCCCTCCCCTCTTTCCACCCCCAACCAACAGTCACTCCCATTCCCATCTTTAATATTTTTCGTATCACTTACTTTAGCATGGGCATATGTTCAGATGCCTTTTTCCCCTCCCTCTGTTAGAGTGGAAGCTCTATGGGGGCAGGGTCCTCATCTAGCTTGCTGCTCTATCCCCAGACTAAAATAGTGCCTGGCACATAGCAGGGCTCTGCACATATTTACTGAAGGTATGAAAGTTGGATCATAAGATCAGAAATAACCATGCAGAATGGAAGAAGCGTGGACCTTCTGATATGACAGACCTGGGTTTGAAACCCTAATTCAACTGCATGACCTTTGACTATTCTCCACCACCCTAAGCCTCAGTTTCCTCATCTATAAAATGGGAATTAATAACACAACTCACAGAGATAGTGAGGATTACATAAAACAATGTGAGAGACAGAGTTAGGATAATTTAGGTCCTTGGTAAATGTAAATTTAGGTCCTTGGTAGAAAGCCCCTCACTCCCTGTATACCCCTCACCTCCTGAGTCTTAACCACGAATGAACTTCTTACAGCTCCTCTGGGTGTATCAGCCTGCTTCTCAGTCCCAGGTGTTTGTTCATCATGTAGCCTTTGTCTGCAAGGCCCTTCCTTCACCATCACCTGCAAAGTACCTACTCATTTTTCAAATCTCTTAAAAAAATTCCCTGACCCCCAGGAAGAAGTGATCCCCTCCATCCTCTGCACTGTGATGGGACCCCACCCAAATGTCTAAACATGACTTGACACTTGGGCAGGAAGTCTCCTCTCCTTTTGGCAGGTGGAAATCCAAGGCAAGCCCTGACATAAATCCACTGGATACATAATAATCTCCATAGAGGAATGTGTTAGAACCACCCATGAAATTCTCTTGAATCTTTCCTGCTCTTCAGTCTAAGCTCCAGGAGGGCAGGAGTGGTGTCTATTTTTCTTACTGCCAGTGCTTGTCACTTGCCGTTGGAAAGAGGCATCTGATAAGCATCTGTTTCTTCTCTGACCTTGCTGGGTCTCAACTGAAAATGTTAACAATGGTAGACATGACTTTTTGAACTCCTTTTTGCTTTTCTCTGTCTGAGCCAGATATAAAAAGAAAAAAAGGAAAGAACAAAAAAGAGTTGAACAAGAAGGAGGTGGAAGGAACCCTCTTTTTCCTTCTGTTTGAAAATTTAAAAGCCCCAGACTAGAGATCTTGAACTGGGGGAAGCCACTCACTTCCTAGGCCCAGAATGAGTCTGATTTCTGTTTTTTATAATAGCAAAGCCCCATTGTGCATTTGGGCCACAACATTGTTGAATTGTCCTGTTATAGCCACACCCACCCCTTCTGTGACGTGTGCATGGTGAGCAGAACCCTCTACACCCCACTGAGTGGGCATGAAGCCCAGTGTGTACACTTCCATTTCTAGTCTTGGACAAGTGAGCCTATAGTGATGGGATTTGCAAACCAATCTCTGAATGTAGTCTGGTTCGTAACAGACCTGCTCCCTAAATGATGTGGGGTCCTGAAGCATTTCTTGGATAGTTTGATCTGGGTCGAACGGGGAGGAGCAGTGGGTTGGTTCTAGTAGTTACTGAGGGCCTACTGTGTGTGAGATGCTTTTTGTGTATGATTGTTCATTCTCACAATAACCTTTATTATGCTATGCATTTTACAGATGAGGGAGCTGAGGTCCAGAGAAGTTAATTGACTTCCCCACTGCCTCACAGCTAATAAATAATAGATTGTGATGCTTGTCTTCCAGCCCAAATTCAAGTTTAGAGCTGAGGAACTCTAGCTTAGATGCTAAGTGCCTTGGCTGAAAGGTTACCTTTCATATCCCCCTATAAGTGGAAGAACTGGGATCCAAACCCAGTCTGCCCCACTCTCAATTCTAAGCTGCCTGTTTACTCTATACCAGCTCTAATGCTTTCTTTGTAATAATGCAGGAATTAATTTGCCCTAAGTCACACAGAGAAGAAGGGGGTGTGCCAGACCAGGGCCAGCTCTCCTGACTACTGGTCCAGTGTCTCTCCCTGAGGCCCCATCATCTGTCTTCCTACAGCACTGACATGGAAAAGGGCTTCCAGAGAATGGTCTAGAGATTTACTCCTCATCCCCGGGGGGCCTTGGGTTCCTATGCTGATTGGGTCACCTGGGGAGGATTCTTGTCTCTTCTGAAGCACTATTTCTGTGTTTAGTCTGGTCTGCCTCCAGGGGCGAGATGATGAAATGGAGGATTGCCTTGGAAGTTTCTGTCACTTGTGTGCCAACCTGTTGCTGTGTTGTCCTTTTGCAAGAGGGTCTTCATAGCAGGAATAAAAGCCATGGCATAGGCACTGTAGGAAAAGAGAGATTACATACAACTCACCCTGTAGAAAAGGAATAACCAATTCCTATTCCCTAGGAAGCCAGACTGAATAGTCCCTATGGCCTCTAAAATCAGGGAATCACAGTCTTGGGAAGAGTCTTAGAAAGCTGCTTTAGTTCATTTGGACTCCTATAATAAAAATACCATAGACTGTGTGGCTTATAAACAACAGACATTTATTTCTCACAGTTTTGGTGGCTGGGAAGTCCAACATCAAGTCACCAATAGATTTAGTGTCTGGTAAAGGCCTGCTTCCTGGTTCATAGACAACAGCCTTCTTGCTATAACCTCACATGGTGAAAGGGGCAAGAGACCTCTCTTGTTTCTTTTATAAGGGCACTAACACTACTTATGAAAGCTCTGCCCTCATGATATAATCACCTCCCAAAGGCCCTGCCTCCTAATGCTCTCACTTCGGGGGTTAGGTTTTAACATGAATTTTGCAGGGGTACAGACATTCAGTGTATAGCAAAAGCCTATGCAGTTGCAGCTTAATAGCTTGAATCGGGTCTGGGTTCCAATCCTGCTCTGCCTCTTCTTGCTACACTACATTATACCTGTAAAATAATGATGATAATACTGACTTTTTAGGTTTGTTGTGATTTTAACATAAGCTAATCTATGATATGCCTGGCTCAGAGAAGATAAGCAACGAAGACTTCTCTCTCTCTCTCTCTCTCTGTGTGTGTGTGTGTGTGTGTGTGTGTGATTGTGTGTGTTCCCCTTATCTCCTCATTTTATAGGTGGGGAAACAAGAGCCAGAGACAGAAGCTGTAATGTACAGACACACAGGCATTAGCAGCAGAGCCAGTGAGCCTCTATCTCCAGCCTCCCAGGCCAGTGTTCTCATTTCACATCACAACAACAAAGATGCAGTTTGTTAAACATATTCCTAAGTTCTGGGCCTCAGAAGCATAAGAAGGATAATTGTCAGATAGCACAAAAGGAATCTACTAAAATGAAATTGTTCTTTAAGCATTTTGGCATCCAAAAATCTATTGAAGTAGCCTTCCTGCGGGGTCAGGACAGTAGACACGTGGTCAGACTTGATCCTTTTCCCTCAAGAGAGGGTTAAATTCAGAGGTGTCCTGGCACCCACCTCCACTCCCAAGACTGAAGGTTCTCAGCGTGGTGTGCCCAAGAGGAAGTCAAGAGCACAGTACAGGTACGCCACGTCCAGGCCCTGGAGCCAGCAGGACAAGCTCTATCTGTGAGAGAAGGACTGTGTGTTCACCTTATAAACCACGACTTAACTTAAGTAATTTTGTGCTTACTATAAAGGAATGTTCCAGAAATGACTTTATCCTTGAAGGTAAATAAGCTTTTCACTTTAGAGGATGGGTCTCTTACAAACACATTGATTATATCACATTACAATGGAAGGATCCAGTTTGTTAGCCATACCCTTAACTTGATAACTGGAGGGGTAGTCGACATCCACAATGGAGTCAGAGGCAGGGCCACAGAGTCCTTCTGTGCCTTCCCAGCCACCAGTGAAAGGCTCAAACACAGCTCCTGTTGGCTCATCAACCTTCAGGTCTTCGCTTGAAATGACACTTTTTGAGGGGGTCCTTCCCTGGCCACCCCAACTAAATTTGAAAACCCACCACCAACAAACCCTATCCCCATTCCCTGATGTATTTGTCATCTCTACACTTAATATTGTGTAATACAGTATGTACTTTACATACTTTGCTATTGCCTATGTTCCTCCACCATTTATTTAACAATACTAGTGTGCTCTGAATGCCTTACAAATATCGGCTCATTCAATCTTTATAACAATTGTAAAGGAAGATACTATTATTTACCCCTCTATACAGATGAGAAAACTGAGGTACAGAGAGGTTAAGAAACATGTCCGAGGTCACACAGCTCACAAATGGCAGAATTACAATGTGATTCAAGAAATCTTCTTCCAGATTCCTTACTCACACCCACCATGTTGTTCTGCCCATGCAGTGTGAATTACACAAGGGCAGGAGCTTGCCTGTTTGATTCATCGCTTTATCCTCAGTGCCTAGAATAGTGCCTGGCACACCACAGTGCCCAATAATTATTTGTCAAACAAATAAATGAATGAATGGTTAATGCAGCTTACACTATTCCATTTCTTTAAGCCCCTTCATTCACAGATACTATGCATAGACAGCTACTATCCATTAACCAGCTCTCTGGATTATAGGAAGGCAGTGGGGCAGGTGGAAAGAGCCTGGGCTTCGGTGTCAGCAAAGAATGGGGTCAAAATCCTAACTCATCAGCCACACATAATATTACTGGAGCTGTGTGACCTTAAGTACACCTAACCTCTCTGAGCCTTGGTTGCCTCATCTTTACAATGGAGAAAATAGGGATTTCCACTTAGGATTATGTATTATGGTGAAAGTTGAAAGTAGAGGTCGGCCCCGTGGCTCACTCAGGAGAGTGTGGCACTGGTAGTGCGAAGGCCGCGGGTTTGGATCCTATATAGGGATGGCTGGTGCGCTCACTGGCTGAGCGTGGTGCGGGCCACACCATGCCGAGGGTCCTGATCCCCTTACCGGTCAAAAAAAAAAAGAAAGTTAAAAGTAGGTAAAGGAACAGCACAAAGCAGGTACTCAATAAATATGGGCCACACCATGCCGAGGGTCCTGATCCCCTTACCGGTCAAAAAAAAAAGAAAGTTAAAAGTAGGTAAAGGAACAGCACAAAGCAGGTACTCAATAAATATCAGTTACCTCCCACACTGGGAAGGGATGCAGGAAAGAGAAATGAAACTCTGTCTTCCTTTTGCTGAGCAAGCTCTTATTTTTTTGGAATGGGTAGGGAAAAGCAAAGAGAACCTAGAGATGGAAAAATTTCACTTTTACCGTCTCCTACAATTAAGACTGGAACGACTTCAGTCAAATCAGTATATTTCTTTTGATTCTCAGATAAAGCCATATTGACGTCACTTTTTTCTCTTCTGCTACCTTATTAAATTTGGTTGCCTATAACATAAAACACTGGCTCTTCAGAAGTGGTTTCCACAATATTATTGAGCAGGCAGGAGGATTTCAATCTATCTTCCACCAGAAAACAAAGTCTGCTTTAAATTAGGGAGAACAAAGTCGCACATCTTACATTCAAGTTTGCCATTCTTCCTAATTTGTAGGCTGAGCTCTTAAAACTCTAAATATTTGTTTTATTTTTAAGATTGTTTTCTTCAAGTCTTTGTCTGAGATTCTGCTGTGAAACTAAGAGTCTCAGGCTTAACATAAGTTGTATTGGGTTGCTTGGAAATTGTTTCTGCTTTCTGGATTTGGTGAGCTCCTTGACATCAGATTGCATTGGAAACTTCCACAAATGACCACCAGACAGGGGTTTCTCTTTCTGCAGTGAGAGGTCCAAGGTGCAAGAACCCCCAACATATGCTCTGTCCTCTTTCCTGGGCCCTTCTGTTTATCACACATAAATATTGCATGACAGCCACGTTGAATTAATTCTAAATCTCTGAACCAGCTCTCGGTCTTTGTGCATGCTGTTCCCTCCTCTTAAAATATCCTTCCCTCACCTCCTCTGAGCTCAGAGATTTACTTAATCCTGAAGACTCAATGTGGATCTTCATCTGAAACAACATCTCTGGGGGTCAGTATTCCTTCCTAGCAATTATCCCCTGTCTTATAATCTTCGTGTTTTTTATCTGCAAGCTCTTTCAGAGTAGGCACTGTGTTCTTCATTTACATAACTTTAGGCCTTCATGTAGGGCCTGGTCTATAGCAAATGCTCAGTGAATGATAGATTTAAAGAGAAGTGCCGAAGGTTAAACCTTAGGCTCAAATTAACAGAGAGCAGAGTCCTCAATAGAAAGAGCAGAAGGATGAAGGGTGTGTGGACTGTTTCTTAGGAGACCCTTTGGCCAATCTGGTCAGCCCCCTTCATTCTGCACATGGTGATATGGGAGCTTAGAGACATCCCTGAGGCTGCGCACAGTGCTGGCAGAGCTGAGGTCTCCTGACTGTCAGTCAACTACTCAGCTGTGTTATCAGGATGTCCCTCATCCTCATGACAATAAGCTGCAGCAAAAACACAGCTGATGAAATGGGGAAAGCCATCCAGGGACAAGAGACTGGGGCTGAACAAAAACCACCATAGTGTGGCCTGCTGTCTTGGCAGCAGGCTGCCTGGCAGACTGGAGGGTGCTAATAGCAAGAAAGCCGCAGGGAGGACAGGGAAGGAGCTCTGGGTTGGGATACTTGGGCTTTTGCGGCCAGATCACTGCCTGAGTCAGCACAGGAACCCGGAGAACTGTCCCCAAATCAAAGGATTCAGATTCTTCACAGCTGGGCATCTGGCCAGATGTTAAGAAAAGTGGACATTGCAAAAAAAATTTTCTAGTAGGAGGAAGTGGTTTGAATTTCCTCTTTGGAGGAAGATGCTTCATTTAAATAGAATTCAGTAGAATTAAGTGGAAGGGGGAAGCACCCTGAGCCCTCTGCTTGGACCTTGAAATTGGCTTCTGGCAGAGAAGAGGATTCAGAAATGGCCTTCCAGAGCACTGGGGGAGGATTTTACCAAACAATCTCCATCAATGTAGGAATGGATATAACAGAGCATATAGCTACCTATTGAGCACCTCTTCTGTGCTGTGCACTTGCCTCAGTTAGCCCTTCTGACATTCTCCCCAAATCCTGGTAGATACCCATGGTCTGAGGGTAAATGACTTGCAGAAGCACACACAGCCTGGCCCTCGGATTCACTCCCCCAGACTTCAGTATCAAAGTTTGCTCTCAAAGCAAGGGGATGCTCCCCAAACTCTCCGGGCCTCAGTCTAAGTGAGCTTCGCCTGTCTGTGAGCTAACAGTTACCAGGCCCACCCTCCCCTGCTTTGCAAAGCTCAGTTTTGCACAGCTAAGCCCCTTCCATAGACCACAGAGGGATCAGACTGTGAGCATCTTGGATGGGACCAGGTTTAGTTCATCTCTGTCTTCCCAGTACCAACCCATGGGCTGGGGACCAAACAGATGCTCAGGAAATAATGGCCTCCCTGGTGCCAGAATCTTTCTGCTTGTCTGCTCATTTCATTCTCATACCATACCAATGAGGTAGGCTTTGTCATCCCCATGTTTGAGATGGAGAAGCTGAGACTCATGATGAGAAGTAATTTTCTCAGGATATGTTGTCTGATTGCCTTTAAAAAATAAAGGTATTTCCTGAACATGGTCAACGTGAGTACCAGCCTTGGCCCATTCTTCCCCCTCTGGAACAATCAATCCTTATTTAACCAAAGAAGTAGGAGAGAGGATGTATAAGGCTGGGACCTTTGGAAAGACAAGAGTGGCCTCCCCTTCTCCTGGGGAGGTGGCAAAGGGTACTCAGGCCCCAGAATGCAAACAAGCAGACCAAAAGCTTAACACATAACCCAAACAACTTAAAGGCACCATTAGTCACCTACCCCGTACGATACTTACTGGGAGCTTTTAAGGACACTATCTTATAATGACACTGAGAGGTCCGTGTTAGGATCATCATCTCACCCCTGGTTTCAGCAGAGGACACTGAGAACAGAAACGAAACACTCAAGGACAAGCACACATAGCTGGAGGGTAGCTGAGCTGCAGCTCTGCCAGACGTGTCCGACTCCACTACCCAGGAGCTTCCTTTCCCCACATCAGGATGCGTGAATCCAGGCTTCCTGGAAGAAGCAGCGCTTGAGCTAAGCCTTAAAGGCAGAAGGGTTTCTGCTGGGTAAAAGGGTCCAAAAGTACAGATGCTTTTGTAAACACAGTGTCACGGTCAAGAAACAGCGGAAAGGCCAGCAGCGACACAGCAGGCATGGAGGGTGTGGTTGTTTTTGCTCTCTTAGACGAAGTTCAAAGCAAAAGTCCCTGATATCCCCTGAAAAGACAACATCCACGTTGTGTTCCTGCTTAAAGCAGAGTAAACAGGATTATTGGAACCTGTGGGGGCCTCAGCTGGACACACTGGCTGCAGCCTGGCTGGCGCTGTGAGACAGGGCTGCAGAGAAATGGCTTAGATTAGGAGCCGCCCTGTCCTCTGGACTTGGGTCCCTGAGGAAGCGCCTCTGCGGAGACAACCTGTCTTGGGCACCTAGAATTTATATCTCACATCGGAAAATATGCATAGCCTTTAACCCAACAATTCCACTTTTAGAAATAAGTAAGAAGAAATAGTTGCTGATGTGTGTAGAGATACTTGTATGTACAAGGACATTCGATATAACGTTGTTGATAACAGAGAAAAATTGGAAGGAACTTAAATATCCAGCAATGAGGGTACATTAGAAAACTTATACTGCATCTGTGTGACAGAAAAATATTAGTCATTAATAATCATGTTGTAAAAGAATATTGTTGATATGGAATATTTAAGATCTTTTGCCAAGTGAAAAAAAAAAA
>NW_007727243.1:416500-418797 GCF_000696425.1 Galeopterus variegatus
AAAAAAAAAAAGATAAGACAAGTATATACTATTTGCTCTCAATTACGTAACCATATATTATGATGACATTTATTGAACGCTTACTATGTGTCAGGCATGGCTCTAAGCATCTTAAATATATTAATACATTTAATAATGCAACAAACTTATGAAGAAGATACCTTTATTATCTTTATTTTACACATAAGGAGAGTGAGGCACAGTGTGTTTTAAGTAATTTCTCTAAGATCACACCATAATAAGTGGCAGAGCCTGTGTGTGAACAAGGCAGTCCAGCTGCAGAGTCCATGTGTAACAACTAAGCTGGTCATATTCTCTCTTCCTGTGTTTTTGTGCATTTGTATAGTTTTCTCTCTCTTTCTTGAAGGAGTTAAACCCAAAAAAAAGCTGTGTTTTTAGTAATTCCCTCCTAGGACAAGATAAGGTAAATGATTCCATGATGGGAGCGAATGTGACAGCCAGTGTAGGCTCTGGGGGACTTCTGCACCCTGAATAGAGAGACCACAATGAATGCCTCTTAGGATCCTGCACAGGCCAGAAACAGCCACTCCCTAATTTATTTGCTCAGAAAGACCATGATTAAGTGCCAGTTCTGTGCAGGACCTGTACTTAGTTCTGAGGATTCAGCAGTGAACAAGGTAGGTAGGTAAGGCCAATTCTCTCATAAGACTTCCATCCTAGTGGGGGAGGTAGGAAGGTAACCAGTAAATAAATAGCTGAGAAAAATATCAGCTGGAGTTCAGTGCTCTGTAGGGAACTGCAATTGGAAGGGAACTGCAGGGTGGGAGCACAGGCTTAGGAAGGCAACCTTTAAGAGGAGGCACTTCAGCTGAAACCTGATTGACCAGAGAAGCAATGTGTGTGCACGTGCACGGGTATGTGTATAGAGAGAGGATGCAAACCCAGTAAAATGTTAACATTTTGGAATGAAGGGTGTATTAAAATCTTTTGTATATGTTGTGACATTTCTATTAAGTCAAAATTACTTTAAAATTAAAATGTTTAAAATATATTAAAATAAATATATTTAAAATGATCACTCCACATCCAAGGAAGTAGAGTCAGTAGGGCTTGCTGGTGAATGGCAGATGGTGGGTGAGAAAATCAAGGAGCAAGCAGATGCTGCTGCTGCTGCCTTTGACTCTGGTGGGGTGAGATGGAGGATTGGAGCGAAAATAAGCATTCTTTTTTGGCTCTGTTAAACTGAGATACCTCATACTCACAGTTTACAAACTACTCATCTGCTCAATGGGTCTTCCCCCATTCTTCTGTGAGTTAGTTAGGATTAGGATGATACTTATTTTTTTACTGATCGAGAAACTGAGGCCAAGAGTGGGGAAATAATCCCACAAGGTCTCACGGTAAGTGAGCAGCAGAGTTAGGGGCCAAAGTCAGATCTTGTGAATCCACTAAACATAACACTCTCCAAGGCTGAGTCATGCACCAGGTATATTTTCTGCTTCTCTAAGGTACAGTAGATGTTGAGTAGGCTGGGGGAAAAACTGACCCATGGAGGATGCACATAAACTCAATTTTCATAGGTTGTGGAGGCTGGTTGGGACAACACTCTTTCTTAGGAACTGCCACGGATCCCAATGCCCCATGAACCAGTTTAATCCCCATGAGGTACACAATGCTATGCACTGCCACTTGACTTCTCCTGATGCTAAGCTATTATTCCATTTCTGTTATTTTATAATTATTATTAAACGTGTAGGTACACCCACCTGCCCCTACCCAAAGGTAATTATAAGAATCAGCATTCAAAGGAAATAGTGCAAATGAAAGGTTTTGCAGTCTTCCATGCTCTTGGATGGCACTCCTGATTGACTCTTGGGGCCGTGTTCATTATCTCAAAGCATATTTGCAAATGCTCAAGCTACCTTTGGAGGTCACTGCCATGACTGACTCAACTCCCACCGATTTGGAGACCAATTTAAGATTCCAAGACATAACGAACAAAAAAGGAAAAGAAAATGCCCAGGAGCTTAGAGAACGGGAATTGGATAATTGGAGTTCATCACTAAAGTAGCACTGACTAAGACCCTGTTACCTCATTTAAACCCCCACTCCAATAGCCTTTTGAAGTTGCCCTGTTAAGCTAGTTTTAAAGAGGAAGACACTAAGGTTCAAGGCATTAAACGACGTGCTCCCATGCTGGCTGTGAGCTCACACTGTCTAGCGCCAAAGCCTGTGCCCTTCCCACTGCATCACATGGCCAGCCCGGCCCTCACAGCTCCCAAAGATGAAAGCCAACCAATCACAGGGGTGCAAGAATGAGTTGACTTGGAATCCAC
>NW_007727243.1:418812-433592 GCF_000696425.1 Galeopterus variegatus
CTCCCAAAGATGAAAGCCAACCAATCACAGGGGTGCAAGAATGAGTTGACTTGGAATCCACTCTGCTTGCTGTCCTCACCACCCTAAATCAATGATCTGCATTATTTCATTGGGATGGTATGCGGGCTTGATTTATGTTGGCACAGACCAAGCTATAAATTGTGCCCATGGACCCATCGAAGCCTTTCTCACATTGAAGATGTTTATAGAAACAGGAAACATGGCCTCGACATGAACATACCGGTCCTCTCTATGTCAACATCATCATAAATAGACGTACCCAGGATCTCTGCCTGGACTGTTTTCCATAGAAACTCAACAAGCCCAGGAGGTAGGTCATTATTACAAGGAGGAGCAAAGAGGCCCTCCCTCCTGTCTAGAACTTACCCTGACAGCAGGCTCTCTTGACTGAGGCCATTAAAAAATGCCCCACCCAGTCTGTTGCTAGCAGCTGGAACCGGTCCTTTGGAATGTCTCTCCCCTTTTTTCAGCTTTGAATTGTAGTTAGAATCACTTCTTAACTGTAGTATCTCACAACACTATGTTGTCTGTGTTTTGGGCACTGATTTGTACCTGTGGCCACATGGTCCAGTGGCAAGAACAGAATTCTAGAGTCTTGGGCTCAAGCTCCAGTACCAGAACCTGCTCCCCATGAATGATTCAGGCACGTCACTCAAGCCTTCTGAGCCTCTGTCTTCTCTCTGGTTAATCGGCCTGCCGACACTACTGTGTGTCTTCTCTGTTGCCAGCCCCAAGGCTGTAAGGATGTGTGGGACTGGCCTGGGGACCCAAGTGGAGGAAGAGCAGGCTGTATCCTGAGCCCTGCTGTACACATGGAGGGCTTCCAGGGCTCTGCTTAATGTGCTCTGGGAATACACAGGTGAGTGGCCTGCCTTCACACCTCCTGGGGATGTGGAGGGAGTTTGGGGAAACAACAGGAGAGAACGTGCTGGTAAGCTGTTACTATTATTACTGGGTGGCGGTCATGGCTGCTGACATGTATGTCATGGCTCGTTCATTTTAGTTACTCTATTCCCACCGCACCCCCCGATCACTCCCACCTCCACAACATATCCACCTCCCCCCTTTCTGACTATTTAACCCTACCCAGCCTTCAAGGTCAAGATCCAGATCCATTTTCTCTAGGAATCCTTCCCAGAGCTCCTCTGGTAACAGAGACATCACCCTCCTCTCAACTGTGTCACGTTTATGAGCTCATTAGGCATTTGTCCATCAGTAAAAGACAGTTTTGTGCTATTCTAGGAATGGTGTCTGGATTGGAGGACACCAGAGCTGGATGGGACCTTACAAGACCGTTTCCAGGCCTCTGATCTCACTCATTCCAAGCTAGCCCACATGGCCGCCAGAGACGTCACCCTTCAATACGGGTTGGAGCATGCACCTCCCATCCTTAAAACCAGGTGACTCTATGACCAGTTGCCCAGGGGATACTTTTGAGGGTGACAGGGAGGGAGTGCTGTTATTCTAATGCTAGGGTAACTGGCCTGACCTAGGATGATACCAAAGCCAACCACGTCGTATAGTCCCTACATGACCTCCCCACCTCTCCTGTACTTCAGCCAACCTGCAGTTTCCCAGCATCTAGTGGACAACTTGCAATTAACCAAATGTTCCTTGCCTCTTCAGGCCCCTGTGCCTTGCAGATGCTGTTCCCTCTGCCTGAAATGCCATCCTCTTCACCCCGCCCATTTCACTGTTAATTCTCAGGCCCAGGGTGGCTACCTCCTACACGAAGCCTTCTGACTCCCAGGGTGGGGGGAAGTGCTTCCGGGGTATGCATACACAGCTGTGGTTACCTACAGCTGCTTTCTCCCACTAGACAGAGCTCTCAGAAGCACTGCCTTCGTCACCATTGTATCCCTGGCCACTTGTCCAGTGTCTGCACCTGCCTCACAGTAAATGTCACATATTTTGTTACTATCTTACAGATGAGATGTTCCCCTTTACATTAGTTGCTCTGTATTGTCATTTCATTCTTTTCCTATTTAACTTTGGATGTGTAGGTGAGCCATCCCAATGAGGGCAGACTTCTTAAATATATCAGGTTGTGAAGACTGAGGCTTATTCCAGGGAAACTGCTGTGACTCAGAACCAAGGTCATGGTCTTCTGTAACTCCTAGAGGGGCAAATCCTCGTCCCAGAAGGCTATACAGGTTGTGTAAAAGTAGTCAAAAGTTTTTCAGAACCAAATGTGGAGGACAAGAGAGTGACAAGGATGGGGACTGGCTCATAACAGGCCCATGCTCATTGTCAGTGAGAGAAAGAAGAAATGGAGGAAGGGAAGGAAGAAAAAAAAAATGAATTTTCTTATTTGGCTTTTAGACTAAACTTAAATGGCACCTTACAAAAAGGAGTTGGCAGAGTAATAGGCAGAATTCATAAAAAGGAATGGAACCATCTTTTATGGAGTGTTTGTAATGTGTTTAATGGACTAGGCATTTTGTTTATGTGATCTCACTTTAATTTAAGTGGGACAACATCCCACCAGAGCAGATATTATCATCTGAGTTTTATAGATGAGAAAATTAGGGTTCTGAGAAGTTTAAAAATGTTCTCGTGGTCATACAGGCTTAAACTGCGGGGCTAAGGAAGCTATATCAAAATCAAACTTAAACTCAGGTCTGTGACTCCACCTCCCTGATTTTCCTCCACATCAGCAAGAAGTCTAGAGTCTCTCAGTGGGATTGTGTAGAAGAATCACACCCATTTGGATGCAACTATGCCGAGTGATTTTGTTTTTATAAATCAGTGTCCTTACCTCATAATCACAATTTGTAGATACCGTAAGGACAAGGTCTGTGTCTTATTCATCCTGGTATTCCAAGACACTGTCACAGCACCTTTTCCCACAGGGCACACTCAGTGCATATTTATTCAAGGTCTTAGATCAGATGCCCTGGCTTCATGTGGTCAGTCCAGCCAAGCATGCCCACTTCTCTGAGTCTTTTCATCCTTTACTTTCTGCTTTTCCCTGGTTTGTCTACTGCACTTAGTGTGAGCACTGAGTGTGATCTTCTGCAAAATCCCCCAGCCAATCTAGTAGCATATTAAGGCTGTCTCTCAGGGTCCTTGCCATGTGTCAAATCCTGTGTCAGAGGAGAATGCTCCCGTATCAATAAACTCTCCATTATCCAACAGTCCAACAGTCTATCCCCCCCACCACCACCCCCCGGCCTCCAGATCCTGCATGCTTAGGACCCAGTCCCATATACATGCTCCTGGCTCCAGCCAGTGCAGGTTGGCTAGGTCCTGCAGTCTCTTCAGGATCTAGTCCCTTTCTTGAAAGCCCAGCAAATCCCCAGTAGAAATGTGGTGTGACTCAATCCTAGCTTTTGGTTTGGTGGTCTGGAAGGGAAGCAGAAGTATTTGACCTCACCTGGCAGAGTCCTCTGCGTCATCTTCAAGTGAGGGGAAAGAGTCTCTAATTGGGAAGACGGGGCCGCTTCTGCAGCCCAGGAGACACAGACAGAGCTGGAATGTCAACATTCTCAGGTTCTTAAGTGTTTCAACCCAGATATCCTCTCCCTATATCTAAGGGTCCCACTCTTCCTGACCAGGGCCCTGGTCCTAGTCATGCCGGTGTGGAAACTTAGACTTTTACTGAAACTCTGATACCCTTGTGATTAAGTCCTGAGCCTGATCATCAGCTTTTTCTGCCCTCCAGCTACAAGAGATGAGAATCTCTTGATATGCTGCCAAGGAAGCCCTGTGACTTTCACACTTTGTCTTAAATTACTGATTAATCTCTTCCAGCTTTTCATTGAGTTGCTCGAATACATTGATAGCACTCAGCAGAGTCATCTCATTCCGTAGTTTCAATAATCACTACTTTCCTCGATATCTCTTGAATATCTGATATATTATACCTGCAGGTGCCTTTCCTTTTACTGCAATCTCATCCCAGCTCCCCAAGAGTGAACATTCTCACAGTTGTGGGGCTACAGTGTGCCAGGTGCTATCTGTACTCTCCCTGCCCCAGGGATGGGATCCTTATTGCCAGACAACTGGTAGGTGATTTGGCTCCAGTCCCAATGTAGAACCACTTCTGGTACCAACTATTGTAGGTTGAGTACCCTGGGAAACAGGCTCCAAGGCAGATATTTGCATGCAGAAAGTTTATCAGTGAGTATTTTGGGAAACACCACCTGTAAGAGATTAAGCAAAGCAGAACTAGATGGTGGGAGAAGTTGAACTGGGATGCAGTTGCCAGAGGCTCTACAGTTTGGGTGGCCCTTTTGAGTTGTCACAAATTGAGGCAAGGGAACCAGCGTCTCATACCTTTCACACCAGTCCATTGATAGATATGGATTGTCCCTAGAAAGCAGGCAAGGCTTGGCTTGGGGCAGCACCCTTCAACCAAGGGTAGATCTTGGAGATGAAGTCAGCTGTGAGCTGTCAGCAGCCAACACTGACGGGAATTAAGAGAATGGTCTCAAGTGGGCATCTAGGCAGCATACCTCAGCATCCATTACACTGAATGAATTAATGAATGAGCGAGTGAGTGATTGAGTGAATAAATGAATGAATGAATGTTCTGCCTGTCTTTTAACTACCTTGGAAATCCTTGGAAAAAAGCCTGTGCTCTTCCATGGTCTTCTTTGACACAGCAGTTCTGGATGCCCAGTGATTATACTTTGTACCTTAGCATTAGAAATAACCTTTGAAAATGCTGCTCTAATTCAATTTACTTATTTTCCAGATGAGAAAACCCAGGTCTGAAGTGTTTAAACAACTTTCCTGAAGTCCCACAGTGGATTTGTGATTGAGCTGAGACTTTCTAAGTCTTGTATCAGCCTCAGACACAGAGGCTTACACACGCAAGGATTTCTTCTATTATATAAAAGAAGTCTGAAGGCCCAGATTTGGCTGAAGGTGCTACAGTTATCAGGGATCATTTTAACACATGCCTTTCATCCTCAAGGTCACCTCAAAGTCCAACATTGCTCCTGAAGATCCAAGTATTATATCTGGTTCTAATTTAGCATCAGGAGAAATCAGGGCAAACAAAGGAACACTCACACCATTCCGTTTGAAGAGCCTTCTCTGAGGCCCCATTTGCCCCTTCTGACAACATACCATTGGATAGAACTTTGTTCCATGACATCTCCAGCTGTAAGGGACTGGGAAATGTTGTCTTTATTCTAGATGGCAATTTCCCCAGCAGATAGCAGGAGTTCTATATCTCAGCACACCGGGGAAAACGGACATTTGGTAGGTAACTTATTATCTCTACCACATTGGTTATGGGGCCGAAAACAGCATACATTTTGAGATTATACCTGGATTGGTCTCCTCCTAGATGGAGGACTAGTTGACAGTTTTTACCTCCAGTCCTTTAGTTTCTACATGTGTGAAGTAGACAACAGTCCCTAACCTCACATATTTATTGTGAGCTAACATAGAGAACACCCAGCACAGTGTCAAGTATATGGATCTGTATGACGTCCATCCCTCCTTCTCCCAAGTTATTGAATAACTCAGTTATAATTTAATGGCATCACACCCCATTGTCCTGTTCAAAAAAAACCACAAAGAACAGTTACCATCTCATTCCTGAAGCACAGTTGGGTTGAGACATGTATCCAGCATTCCACCCAATTTTTGAGTATAGTTTACGGGGGAAGAACAGAAAAGTCTGTCATGATGCTTTTAATAGGCTTTTCCTTGAATTCAGTTGGTGGCAGACTGGCACAAAACCAAAACAACCCCCAGAGCATTTTTGAAATGAAAACCCTTCTTCTCCATTTTATCCTACTCAGGAGACCAGATCCAGGTTTTAATTACGGGCACACACACTTCCTGGAGAGAGCCTCACTGTGCAGCACAGCCACTGTCTCCTCCCCACGGGCCTCTCTGCCCTTTTAGGTGACTCAGCTCCACAGAAAGCTTATGTCTACCGAGCCAAGCCCTGTGCAAGTAGCTAGGGATAGAGAGGCATGGAAGTGAAGGTCCCTGCTTTTGAGGAACCGCTGTCTTGTGAGGGAGACCAATATATAAATAGATAATGCTACTTACATTAGTAGAGGCTCTGAAAAAGGAGCTAAGGGGTACAGAGCTTGGGGTGGGAAGGTCACTGAGGATTTCCCAGAGGTGGTGATGTTCAGCTTGCATCTTAAAGGATGAAGAAAAGGGCAAGGGGGGGGGATGTCCCAAGAGAGAGAAAAGCAAGGACAAAGGCTTGGTGAGATGACGTAGCCTGGAGTGTGTTGGACACTACAAATATTTGGTGATGAACAGATCATAAAGAAGGAGATAAGGACAATGGGTCTGACATTCAAAATTTCAATGATTTGCCCCAATTCACCCCTCTTCATGAATTCCAGAAAGCAATGAACTCCTCAGCATTGCCAGCATTCAAGCAGAGGTGGATAGCAGGGGACAGAGGGTTAAAGCTGGTGTAATTAGTCTGTAACTGATGGTTGCTAAAGTCACTTCAGGTTGTAGGATTCTATGATTCAGGATGTTCCCAGAGCACGTTTTTCATAGATGTGTTTGTCTGAAAACATCTGGCCTTAAGTTTCTTTTTGTCTTCTTGGCAGTCCCTGATTCTCTTTAAATAGAAAACACACAAGAATAAAAATGAGCCACTTTGAACTCCTACACTGTTTTAAACAGCCACTTTTGCATGCCATCTCCTTCAAGCCTCACAAGTGATTATGATTAAAAATAATTAACCTATTTTTTTTAACAGATAAATAAACAGGCTCAGAGAGGTTAAGTGACATGCCTAAGGTTGCACAGTGATGGAATGGGAGTTGAATCTAAGACCACCTGACTCTAAAGTCTGTGCAAACTCCTCTGCCACCCTAAATGTCCTGACTTGGTTGGATGGAACTTTGTTTTACTTCCTTCCTTCTCCCCTTTTCTCAGTTTTAAATCCCTGATCTTTTGGGAACTTTCCTTGCTGTCTGACCTTGAACTTGGGATAGTAGATGATAATTCTAAAAGAGACACTCTGAACTTGCTGAGGTCAGGTTCTCCCTAGGAGAATGGGTCTTTGTTTAATGGTTCGCTTTTTTATTAGCACACTCTTACCACAAGTGGTTTGTGATGTCCCAGAATCATAGAAGTTTATACCTGGAAGGGACGTCAGTCTACTGTAAACCAACCCCCACTGTTGTGCAAGTGAGGACATCGAGGCTCAGAGCAGGGCCATGGGTTGCACATGATCAATCAGGGAGTGAGAATGTAATGTAATTGCATGAGATTGTTGTGTTTGGATTTGTGTCTCCCTTCTCCTAATGGATTTTTGGCTCTAGGAAGAGATGCAATAAGCCGGGCATGAGCCTAGACATGCACACTTGTGACAGGAGTTGCTGTACTGGTTCAGAGACTGGCATAAAAACTTTAAAGAGGGTGGGAGAGGATCGTTAGGTTTCTGCTGACTTCAAATCATTGTCAGAGTTGACCATGCTCGGGGCCAGCCTGGTGGCGCACTGCTACAGTGCGCCCACCGCGCTCCCGCCGAGGGTTCAGATCCCACATACAGACCAGTTCCTGCTCACTGGCTGAGCGAGGTGTGGGCACAACACCGAGGGTTGCGATCCCGTTGCTGGTCCCGGTCCGGTACGGGCGCGACACTGAGGGTTGCGATCCGTTGCCGGACACGAAAAAAGACAAAAAAAAAAAAAAAAAGAGTTGACCATGCTCAGTGGGACACCCTGGACTAAAGGCATGTGTGAGATGACGGGGGCACTGCAAGGAATTATATGTCTCCAGGAGGGAAAGGAGGTTACAGCCATGAGTACGATCTTCCTGTTTTACAAATGAGAAAACTGAGGCTTGGAGAGGGAACGTGACTTGCCCAAGGTCATAAAGCTGGGGAGTGGCAGAGCCAGGATTCACACCCAGTCCTCCTGAGCCAGGAAGGGCTGTGGGTCTGTAACCAGAACACCAAAGACTTGGGTTCAGCCTCTGGTTCTGTGGCTTCCTAGCTATGTGTCTTCAGCAAGTTGCTTAGCATCTCCATGTCTGTAAATGAGGTCAACGGTCTATACTCAGAGTGTGGTTGTGAGAATTAAATGAGACTGTAACACAGGTGGAAGTGTCTGGTGCACAGTAGCTGTTCATTTCTGGGCCAGAGCCTCCTGCTCCACTTTGAAGCCTTGGAAATATAACTTTGAGGCAGGGGAGAGAGAGAGCTGTTGCTGGTGATTTTAAATATAAAGGTGTTAGGAAGTCAGTGTGTGAAGATGCTGGCGTGCTGGGGGAGGGAGAAGCAGCACAGGGTTTCTGGAGCACGGGCGTGAGCAGAAGCAGCACACGAGGCTGGGGGAGCCAGCGAGGGCTGGTGCCGGGTGGGGAGTTTTGTGTGTTTGTCATGTGAAGTAGTTTACGCTTGGTCCTAGAGGGGAAGGGAAACCATGAAAGATTTTTAAGCCAGATGAATTGAATAGCCAAACTTGTGTTCTTTAAAATCCCCTGCAGAGACTGTGGGTCCGGGTGAGAGTGGATATGGGGAAGCCATTAAGAACTAGTATAATTGTCCAGGAAAGAGACATGGAAAGCCTGAACCAGGGCAAGAGAAGTTAATGTGGGATAGATGGCAGAGATAGGAGAGCATAATCAACAGGGTTTGGAAACTAATCTTAGGTAGAGGGGAAGGGAAAAGGAGGCATGTAATGGTTCCCTCTTTTGGCACCAAAACATGAGAACTTCTATAAACCAAAGTCACTATGAACAAAGTAAGGAAGAGATGGATGGGGGAAAGTATTTGCTACATATATTAAAGACAATGGACTAGATACATAAGTATTAAATAAGAATATCAGTAAGAAAAAATTTTTTTAAATCTAATAGAAAAAGAGAACTAGTATAAACAAATCACAGAAGAGGAAATAAAAATGAACAATAAACTCTTGAAAAGAAGCTCAATCTCACCAGTCATCAGGGAAGTAAATTAAAGCACTGAGGTATCATTTCATTCATATCACATCAGCAAAAACTTTAAAATCTGACAATATGCAAAGTGGATGAGCATATAAACAATGAGAAGACTCCCACGCTGCTGGTACACGTCTAACTTGCTACCACTACTTTGGGGAGCATTTTGGCACTATCTGGAAATGCGATAAGCTACACTCCTGCAGTGGTGGCAGCAGCAGTCGATTCTTAGGCACCTTAGCCTGAGAGAGAAAATTCTTCCCTCTGACCAGAAGAACTGGGAAAAGGGTCTCCTGTGGTCTTAAGACTGTAGGGGGGAATCTGCATTATTTTTATTCTCCCTTTTTTTCTCTCACTGCTTTATTCTCAAGGTGGACACAGTTGTGAAAAATGTATGACTGCATGGCGAGGCTAAAACCCTGGCCTTCCACCCAGCACATGAGGAAAATGGGATCCCAAGTAAGGGGATGTGGGGAAAATCATAGAGAAGAGGGAGGTGGAAAAAGGGGTTCCTTAAATCTGTATGTGAGATCCTGGGCTCGCTCTCAGTATTCACATACAAGGAACTGACCCGAAGGAACTTTGAGGCTGAACTATAGTGTGGACTACATCCTAGGTCCCAGACTGGCCACTATATAGTGCACACATGGGGCAGAACCCTAACAGCACTATAAAGGTTTTGAAAACCAAACTGGCATTAGAATAACAGCCTGCAGAAGGTAGGTTGGGATTTGGGTCTGAACCTAACTATGTTGATTGAAAAAAGAAGTTAACATTCATTAGTGAATCTTAACAGGACCCAGAGTCCTGTTAATTTTTAGCTTATCCATTGCCCTGTCTGTTACATGCATTTCACTTAACTTTGCTGTACTATACATATTGTGTACATACTGGACAAATGAGTCCTAATTTTATAATATCTAGTCTCTGCAGAGGTTGCCGATGTGTGACAAAAGTCGAGTTAGTAAACTAATGCATTCTGTACACTTTGTGTTAAAATTCACAGAAAGGCTGTCTTCTGAAAAGGACTTTTGGAAGTGAAATTGTAATATCACATCTAAGTGACACGAGTGACTATATCCACTGGGTTAGCAATAGGGAGAAGACGTTGGAAGAAATGAAGAATCTAGACCAGAATGTTTCTATTCAGAAGATACTTTCAGATATAACCATCGTTACATGTGTGTCGATCGCTTAACACTAATATGTATGAAGTAGATAAACTTAAGTCCTTTTTAAAACATTGGGTCTTTCTAGATGTTTAGAAAAGCACAAAGTATGTTAAAAGTAGAGGTAGTAAATAACATATTTTGTAGGTATCCTTGTGTTAAAATTCATATGAAATGTTGCTTTTGGAAACAGAATGATCAAACCACCTTTCTGAGCTGTACACGTTATTATGTTTGTGCTGGTTCACAAAGGACAAAGAAGAAAGTGCAAAGGGCTTTATACCAATGTGTTTATGGCGAGGCAAGATTGACCGTTGCCTCTTACGTCTGTGCATTTTGTTTTACTTTGCTGTGTATATAGTGTTTCAAGGACAAATGAGTCCTAATTTATAACATCTAGTCTATCTAGATGTTAGAGAGGTTGCCAGTGTATGACAAAGGTAGAGTTAGTAAACTAGTACATTAGGTACACTTTGCATTTAAACTCACAGGAAAGGCTGTTCTTAAAACCATTTATGGAAGTGACATTGTTAAAATCCCCCCAAAGCATTACAGATGCTTATACCTGTCCCCACTGGGTTGATAGAGGTAGGAAGGGCAAGGGTTCCAGGCCAGAATTTTTTTTTTTTAATAGAGTTTCAAGTTATAGCCTTTGTTATGTGTGGGTAGCTTACTCGATGCCATTGTGTGTATTGTGGAAAACTTGTCTTTATTTGAAACATCTAGTCTTTCCAGATGTTTAAAAGTGTACAACATACCTTAGAAGTAAAGAACTAAAGTAACACCCTATAGGAGAGGTTGCATTTTGCGACTCAATGTCTTGGGGAGTACGCTGACTGTTCACTGGGTGGTGGAGGGCAGCGGGAGGAAGGATTGTGCAGAGAGACGGGTTCTATGCCCACGGGTTAGATTAGTTCTGATTATCTAACCACTGCTCTATATATCATTTTATATCTGTTATATAAATTATATAGAATAGTATGTAACACTGCTGTGTATTAAAGGATAAATGAATCCTAATGCCCAAAGCATGTTAAAAGTAGAGGTAGTAGAATAATCCCTTTATAAATGTCCTTTTAGCTTTTAGGAAGGACTGTCTTCTGGGAGTGATATTTGCTAAATCCCTCTCTTGGAGCACTGTAGTCCTGTACTTAGTCACTGGAGTGATGGAAGAGGGAGACAAAGAAGGATAAGGAAGGGCTCTTGGCTAGTATCTCCACATCTAGAAGATGGTTTTAGGTTATAACCATAGGTCTATGTGTGCATTTGTGTTAAGACAAAAGTGTTTTTGTGGATAAAGTTCATTCTTTATTTTGCAACATATAAGCTTTATAGATGTCCCAAGGTGGCAATGTATGATAAACAGTAGAGCTAGTGAATTAGCCAATTTGTAAATATCTTTTTGTTATAATTGATAAAGAAGATGTATCTTGGACACTGAACTGTTAAACCACCTCTGAGCAACGTATATCAGGACTTGTTCATTAGGTTGGCAGCAGAGGGGCAGAAGGAAGTGTAAAAGGAGGGATGTATGCAGATGTGTTCATATTTACATTTTGATGCTCATCATTGATGTGTGTGCATCTCTTTTGGCTGTACTATAGGAACACATTAAATAATTCAATGGAAACGTACCTTCTTGCTAATACTTTAATAGTACAGATTTGATAATGAATTCTCTTAGCAATATTATACTTAGTGTACTCTGTTGTTTTATGTCTCATTTTAAATTGAGCATTAAGGGAATGCAGTATTTTAACCATAACTCTGCCAATACTTTTATCTAGAGATCTGTTGCCTTTTTTCTATGAAATTTTTATCTCCAAAAAAGGCAGGATTACATTTTTTTCTAACAGATTGAGTTGGTGTAATATATTCTTAGTTATCAAAATTCTCATGTAGTTTTGGGATTTTGCATTGGTAAATATTCATGATATGTGAAAAAGCATGATACATTCTGTATGATCTCAATCATATAAAATTGGATGTTGCATGTATAAACACACAGGACCTAGAAGGACACCTCACACTGTAACTGCTTCTGATTGTGGATTACTTTGTTCTTTCCTTCTTGTGTTTTTCAGTTTTCTAGAATGCACATATTAGCTTTTTAAAAATAAAGGCCATTTTAAAAAATGTCCAAGATACAATTCAAAATTAATCAATATACAAGAAACAAACAACAACAACAACAACAGGAAAATCTCAATAACTCTCAAAGGAAAAGACATTCAAAAGACACCAACACCAAGCTGGCCCAGTTGTGGAATAATCGGACAGACTTAAAAGTAGCTATTATAATATGTTGCATGAAGTAAGAGCAAACGTTATTGAATGAAAAGGTAGGAGTTTTCAGCAAAGAAATAGAAGCTATGGAAAAAGTGGAAATTTTATAACTGAAAAATACAATAACAGAAAAAAATATTCATTGCAGGGAATCAGTAACATAGTGAAGATAAAATCAGTGAACTTGAAGTTAGATCAGGGATTGGACTGGGCCTCTTTTCCTGTAAATGGACAGATGGTAAATGTTTTAGAATTTGATGGCCATGATGCTTGTCATAACTCCTCAGCCCTGCAATTGTAGCATGAGAACAGCCATGGGCAATATGTAAATGAATGGGAATGGCTGTGTCCCAATAAACATTTATTTACCAAAGTAGGCAGGCTAGATTTGTCCTGTGGGCCATCATTTTCTGACAACTGATACAAATCAATTCAATAGAAGTTGTCTAATCTAAAAAACACAGAGAAAAAAATGATTAAAAAAAACAAAAAGCAAAAAAACAGAGTCTTAGGGACCAGTGGAACAGTATAACAAGATTTAATACCCATGCCATTGAAGTCTCAGAAGAGAGGAAAAAGAGATTAACAGCAGAAAAATACATGCAGAAATAACAGCTGAAAACTTCTCAGATTTGATGAAAGACATGAATTTTCAGTTTCAAAGAGCTCAGTAAACCCCAAACAAGGCAAACTTAAAGTAAAACACACTGAGACACATTATGATCAAACCAAATATAAAGAAAAACATCTTGAAAGTAATCAGAAAAATTGGGGAATAATGACTGCATATTTCTCATCAGAAACCATGGAGAACAGAAGACAGTGGAACAACATTTTTAAAGGGCTATGAGAAAAGAACAATCAACCCAGATATCTATACCCAGTGAAAATATCCTCCAGGAACAAAGATAAAATTAAGATATTCTCAGATGAAGGAAAACTAACAAACTTTGTTACTGGTAGACCTGCTCTAAAATAAATGCTAAAGGAAGTTCTTTGGGTTGAAAGGAAATGATAACAAAAGAAAATTTGGAACTTCAGGAATGAAAAAAGAGCAAGATAAAAAAAAGAAAAGAGATGAATCACCAATATCAGGAACAAATGAGAGGATATCACTACAGAACCCAAAGATATTAAAGGATAATAGAGAATACAATAAACATCTCTATACTCATAAATTTAACAACTTAGATGAAATGGACCAATTTCTTAAAAGACACAAACTACCAAAACTCATTCATGAAGAAATCCATGATCTACCCAGTTCCTATATTTACTAAAGAAATTGAGCTTATAGTTAAAAACCTTCCACCAAAAAAAATTTGGAACAAAGTGGTTTCACTGGTGAATTGTACCAGATATTAAAGAAAGAAATATTATTAATTATGTACACTCTTATAGGAAATAGAGAAAAGGAGACATTCCCAACTCATTTTATGTGGCCAGCAGTAATCTGATACCAAAACCAGGTAAACACAGTATGAGAAAATAAAAGAAAATTAAGCAAAATATTAGTAAATCAAATCCAGCACTATATAAAAAGGGTAATAGTTCACAATCAAGTGAGGTAAATATGAAGAAAACAAGTTTGGATGATCATTTAAAAATCAAAGAATGTAATTCACCATTTTAATAGACTATAGAAAAACTACATGATAATAGATGCAAAAAAAAGCAACACCAATCTATGAGGAACTCAGCAAACTAGGAATCGTAGGGATCTTCTTCAACCTAATAAATGACAGCCACAAAGATTCAGAGTTACATATCTGTACATAAACAAATCTCAAAGATACAGTGTTGACCGAAAAAGAAAATTGCAGGATATTTATGGTGTGATATCATTTATATAGATTTACTACATGCAAAACTACTACATATTACTTATGGATAAAGTATAAATGTTTGCAAGGTTAGCAAACATTAAAATCAGGATAATGGCCACATGTAGGGAGAGAGAAGGGAATAGGATTGGAGATTAACCCACAAGGGGCCACAGCTTTACTGTAATGCTCGAATTCTGTTTAGAAAATCTGAATCAAACATGACAAAATGGTAAAATTTGAACAGCAGAATGGAAGAAATGTGACCATTTATTGCATTATCCTCTATACTTTCCTGCATGGCAAGTATTTTATAATTTTTTAAAATATATGAATACTGTATATTTAAAATATGTGAATGCTATCATAAAAGCGTACTCAGGATCTTATGGAAGTGCAAGACCTGGGGGATGAAGGAAGAAGGGTGGTTTTTGGAGGGTTTCCTGCAGATCGTGCTAAAAGTTCTTGAACACTTTCCATGTGACAGGCAGTGTTCTAATGTAGTACCTTCTAGAAGTGTTCTAATGTAGTACCTTCTTGTTTATTTCACACAACAACCCTGTGAGGTCTGCACATCTATCCTCATTTATAGATAAAG
>NW_007727243.1:434033-435431 GCF_000696425.1 Galeopterus variegatus
AGTAACTTGTTTATTTCACACAACAACCCTGTGAGGTCTGCACATCTATCCTCATTTATAGATAAAGAAATTGAAACCCAGAGGGGTTAAATAACTTGCTCTAAGTCAGAAAGCTAGTAAATGGGGAGGTGAGATGAAAACCAGGCAGCAGGGTCCCAGATCCTGAGCTGGTCACCACAAAAATAATCCACTACACTGCCGTACCTTAGAGCAAGTGCTCTGTTCGCTGTGTGGCCGGGACAACAGTGTAGACTCAGGCAAGGCTGGGGCAAGAGATAGTAGGCTATTATAGTCTAATCTTTCTCTTTTTCTTACTGATGTTTTACTGAATTTTTATATATTCTTAACAACAACTTTTGTTTTATTTACTTAGCAACTACTCTCCCAGTCATGCCTCATCTTTTCCCTTTGTTTATGGTGCTTTTGCTGTATTGAAGTTTTTACTTCCCTCTGGAAAATGGAATCTAGCCTACTGGTAGAAGAGAGGAGAGAAGTTCAAGAATAGTCATCAAGGCAGCAGAAATGGTGAGATTTGGTGATGCTTCTGACCTCCTTCTCACTTGCAAAGCAGGCTGGCTAAACTGCGAGGACACTAAATTGTCCCTGTGCTGTGCATATCTAAATTTCCCCTGCAGTCTCTGAAGACAACTCTTCTTGGCTTGGCATCCCCCACAGCACCTAGCTGAGGGCCCACAGGCCTGGATTATTTGATACCTAGAAGCCAAGGACTGACTGTAGTTTGAGACCCAATCCTCACCACTTGGGCAGGGAAATGAGAAAAATAAGGACGGTGGAGGGAGATTTTCATAAAGCTCAGTTTATTCAGTTCAATAAACTTTTCTTCATCATGTGTGTATGGGTGTGTGTGTGTGTGTGTGTGTGTGTGTTTCCAAAGGGCATGTAGTTAAAATTTCTTTTTATGCAAGAATAGTGACATTAGATGGTAAATTAATTGTTTTCTAATGTTTCTGTTTTGCCAAATAAAAAGTTGGCAATGCTCTGTTAGTGCCTCAAAGTTATTTTTATATTTTCTGCTCAGTAAAATTTAAAAAATATCTGAGAATAACTGTCATAGAGAAAAAAGCAAAGGCTTTTAAGTCTGAAAAACATGTGTTTTCAGTTGTCACATATATTAGTCTTATAATCAGGAGGCAAGTCACTGGACTGTGGTGACTCTTGGTTCCTCACCTTTGGGAGAGTGTGAGGATTAAATGAGATAACATCAGTGAGGCTCAGTTCCATGTGTGGTTCACCTGAGGTTTATTTTGCTGCCTTAAAAAGGAGGGAAGATCTCACTCATAACTGGGTGCTAAGAAAGAAGGAAAGAAAGACAGATTGAAAGAAAGAAAGAAAAGACCACAGCAATACATTGAACTTTCAGAAGGAGAGAACAAACCT
>NW_007727243.1:435680-449847 GCF_000696425.1 Galeopterus variegatus
GTGTGTGTGTGTGTGTGTGTGTTTCCAAAGGGCATGTAGTTAAAATTTCTTTTTATGCAAGAATAGTGACATTAGATGGTAAATTAATTGTTTTCTAATGTTTCTGTTTTGCCAAATAAAAAGTTGGCAATGCTCTGTTAGTGCCTCAAAGTTATTTTTATATTTTCTGCTCAGTAAAATTTAAAAAATATCTGAGAATAACTGTCATAGAGAAAAAAGCAAAGGCTTTTAAGTCTGAAAAACATGTGTTTTCAGTTGTCACATATATTAGTCTTATAATCAGGAGGCAAGTCACTGGACTGTGGTGACTCTTGGTTCCTCACCTTTGGGAGAGTGTGAGGATTAAATGAGATAACATCAGTGAGGCTCAGTTCCATGTGTGGTTCACCTGAGGTTTATTTTGCTGCCTTAAAAAGGAGGGAAGATCTCACTCATAACTGGGTGCTAAGAAAGAAGGAAAGACAGACTTGCTGCCTTAAAAAGGAGGGAAGATCTCACTCATAACTGGGTGCTAAGAAAGAAGGAAAGAAAGACAGATTGAAAGAAAGAAAGAAAAGACCACAGCAATACATTGAACTTTCAGAAGGAGAGAACAAACCTAAGGATACTAAAGACAGGGGGGAGGGAGGAAGGGGCTTTGGGGAGTGATAGGTCGGGTAAAGGGCATAAAGAAAAATTATGATTTATAATAATGAATATGCTGATAATAAAAAAAACTTTTTTAAAAGGAGGGAAAATTCTGGCACATGCTACAACATGAATGAACTTTGCTATGCTAAGTGAAATGAGCCAGTCACAAAAGGACAAATACTGTACAACTTCATTCCTATGAGGGACATAGAGTAGTCAAATTTACAGAAACGGAAAGTAGAAAGGTGGTTGCCAAGGGCTGGGGGGAAGTGGAAATGGATAGTTTTTGTGAATGGGTATGGAGTTCAGTTTTGCAAGATGAAAAGAGCTCTGTGAGTGGGTGTAGGTGACAGTGCACGACAACATGAGTGGATTGAAAGCCACGGATCTGTGCACTTAAAACGGTTAAGACGGTAAATTTTGTTATGCGTATTTCCCCACAATTAAAAATAAAAAATTTTAATTAAAAAAAAATTGTGTAATTGTCTGTTAAGTGAGCCCCCCAAGCAAGGAAGAGCAAATGTGCTCGCTCCTGCAAACAGCAGCTGAGAGGCCCTGCCCGTGGTAGGGGAGTGGGGCGAGTGCAGGAGATGAGGACCATGGATTAGCAGGAAGCAGATCACACACGGCTTCCTAGGACTTTGCATTTTATTTTAACTGAATGCAGTGAGTCATATGGGAGGGAGTAAGTAAGAGAGTAGATGAGTGAATGGAAGGAAAGAGGGCATCCTGGAAGCCCTAAAGGGTGCCCTGGCCACTGGAGGCCAAAGCAGAGCTTCAGTGTCCTACCTCCCAAGCATACACCTGCTCCTAGGACTGAGTGGACCCATGGAGTCTCTGATCAGACCCTTCCACCCCTGCATGTCCTAATGGTCATTTTGCCTGGACAGGGGGAAGTGTGTGTCTTCCTCAGACACGGCTGGGGCTCTGGCACAAACACAGATTGTTACTCTTGGTTTCTAACGTGGGAGGAGGAAACGCAAAGGGTGGAGGAGCTGTTTCTTTTATCACACAATTAGATTAGAAACTGGCTGGCTGCTCAGGGCAGGGACCCACCCAAACCAACCCTACAGGAGAGCAGCCCTCCTGGGTGGCCCAGTCTTGCCCTGGAAAGCCTTGAATTTTTTAGACCTGAATTCTTAGCTCTTCACATCCTTGAAAACAGGCCTATGGTGTGCTTCATATGAACTCCCAAATCAGATTCAAAAACTCATTTTGAATCCTCATATCACTCATGTATCCCCTCATTCATTCATTCACTCATTGGTCATTTATTGAGCACCTACAATATATCAGACACTATGGCATTGTTCTAAATGATTTGCATACATTGACTCAATCCTTAGGAAAACCGTACAAGTAGGGTACTATTATCAGCCCATTTTACACATGATTATACTGAGGCACAGAGAGTATTAAGCAGCAAGGGTACGATGCAGCTAGAAAATGGTGCAGCCAGGAGTAACAAGCAGGGCATTCTGGCTCCAGAGCCTTGCTTGTAATACTCTGCTGCCTCTGAATGGAAAAATAGAGGAGGATGGGGAGGAGGCGATGCCCAGCCGAGTGTTAGAGGATAACAAAAATTTGGTCAAGCAGAGACAGATAGAAGCAGAGGATTGGTGAGGACTTTCACCAATCAAATTTTCACCAGTGAAAAGTTTCAAATGGAACTGCAAGTGGGAAGCAGAGAAGCATGACAGGACATATGCATTCCAGAGAGTGTAAGAAGTAGGAGGCAGGAGATGATCCTGGGACAGGATCCCAGGTGGGGATGGGGGCTCATTTCTTTAGGTACTTGGGAACTAATGTAGGCTTCTTATACCTGAAATGATGTGATTACAATTGCCACTTTAGGATTTTTGCAGGAGTTGTGATTATGGTTTGGGTGGACTAATACTAGTTCATATGTGAATCACAATGAACTCTCTGGGACTAACCTGGCAATTCTCCATGTGCACCCTTTCTCACTCAGATTTATTCTCTGGTCTGCACTGTGCCATAGCGAGGTTGACTTCTACGATTGCATCAGGGGAACTCTCTTGCCTTCTGTCTTTCAGCTGGGCTTGGCCAGTGGCAGACATCAGCAGAAGAGTAAAGGGTAGGAGGAGAGAGGTGTTGGCAATTTCCCCGCAGCTCCCTCCCTGCTTCTGTACCAGTGGTGTGTCCTCTACACCCACAGCTCTCACCTGTGGCCCCTCCTCCATGGACCTGTCTCTGACTTGGCTCCAGAAACACCCTTCCCTCGTCTTGCCCCTTTAGGTTCAAGGGGGGTAATTGTCCCCCACTGTTGTGGGTCCCTGGGTGCCTCAACATCCCTCATGGTTTTCCATAGCCTGGCCCCTATCCCTGTAAATTGTCCCTTCTTTAATTCCACTTTCAAATCCCAGTGACGTGAGCCTTCTTTCTCTTACTGATAATTAGTCATGCTAAAAACTTCACTGGTAATAATGACCATCAATTGAATACCTATTGTGTGCTTGGGGCTTTAAATGATTTTTTTTTCCCTCTTTTTATTCTCACTACCACTCCATGAGTTATGGACCATTTATCTTCATTTTCAAAATGGGAAACTGAGGTGGGAGCATAGATGTTAAGTAACTTGTCCAAGACTATGTAAGTCTTTTGTCCAGAATCATATGGCTAGTCAGGAGCAAAGTCAGAATTCAAACTCAAGTCTCTGGGCTCCAAAACTCATCCCTGTCCACTGCTCTGCATCATTGAGTAAATCATAAATCTTTGCAAAGGCTTAATTTGGCAGACTCTGGAAAATGAAAAACGGCAGCGATAGTAAACTCTCTTGGGGACATGGAGATGGGGTATTCCGTGGAGGGTATATGTGTTGTTGAGGAGTAGTGGATCTTTAAGTAAAAGTTCCGAAACTTTGCCATTCCTGCACTGACAGAAAGTGCAATGGTGGTGACTCCCCAGAATATCCCTCGCTCTGCAGTGTGCAGTTCTTCTGTGTAGGGGAGCTTAGCCCTGAATGAGTCCAAAAGAAGAGAGAACTCATAAGACTCACAGCAGAAAGCATAAGGGTTTATTTATAGAGAAGAATCTTAATACCTTTTAAAAGCACTTTGGGTTCCTGCACCAGAGCTTAGGAAGAGGCACACACTGGTGGCCAGTGGTCAAGGGAAACCACCCTATTTTCTTGACAGCTCTGTGGCTGAAACAGCCCTTCCCAAAAACAATACATGGGGGAAGAAAAGGCAAAACCAATGGGAGGTTTTAAAATGCTGTGGTTTTTTTTTTTTTTTTTTTTTTTTTCAGTGTCTCTGGGGCTGGAGAAGGCAGTGGAATGGATTCTACAACCTGCTAGTGATGGAGCGCCTCTTGGACTGGGCACTCCAGGAGCTACTCTCCATGACTCGTGTTTCCCCCATTCACCAGGGGCCTCTCGTCGAGGCCCATCTGCAAAGCAGAGTGATCGTGACACAGCATTGATGATACCTCCACTGAAACTCCTGTAGCTGTTTCACAAAACCCTTTTATATGCTAACAAAAATGGCTGGCTTTACCATAAGGCTCCTTACCCTCATGATTTTATTTCACCTAAAGAGCAACCCTTTGAAGACATTATAGTTCTTTCCATTTGACAGATAAAGAAACTGTGACTCAGATGATTAAATACCATGCCCTGAATGACAGGGCAAGTAAGGAGACAAGCTGAACCTTAAACCAGGCTCTAGGTTAAGTTGGTGGTCTTGTGCTTCAGAACAGTTCTGGGAATTAGCATTGTCTTCCCATTTTGCAGATGAGGAAACCAAAGTAGAGAGAGTGGAGGAGAAGCTGCAGACCAGGACTTGGGATGGTCCCGGGCAGTGCTCCATCTGCGTCTCATGGGGCTGTGTCTCATGAACAGTGCCAGCTGATCAGCTGGACAGACTGCCACCTGCAGGACCACTCCAGCCAATCATGAACCTTTAATTTCAGACCCAAACAGGAGCTCACATTGGCTCAGATATATCCACAGCCTCCCCTTGTGATGCCTTCAGGCCTATGTATATTTTAAAAGCAGAACCCTCATATCCCCAAAGACCAAGGGTTGGTGCTTGAATCTAACATAAAAGGACCCAACCTCAAGAACAGATCTGAATTCATCTTACATTCAACCTTAGGAGGAATTAGAACTAAAGAATATGCTCTTACCTGGAACACCTCTCCACAGTCTCTTGTGGTCCTGTGTTTTTGGCAAACTGAACAATGTCAGTCACTAGCTGTATGTCCTTAGGCAAGCTACTAAACCTCTCTGAGCCTCACTTTCTTCAGAAGACTGATTTGGATTTTCACAGCCAGGAGTACATTTCTTCTGGTTTGGGTGGAGAGGAGACCCAGAAGAGCCTTCTTGGCCTACAGAGACATGGGGCGGGACTAGGACAGAATAGCGAAGTGGATGCTAAAATTCAAAACCTTCCCACCAGGGTTCACAGTTTACTTTAAATGTGAACATTTGCAAGCCATTACAAAGAAGGGTGCATATGTTTAAAGCTGTAAAATTCTGCTTTCCTTTAACAGCATTTCACAGTAGACAGGTTCATACAAGCCATCTTATCTGACAACCCCTGCATGGTATAGAGCTTAAGGTCCAGGAAAGGGAAACCCTAGCATGAGGCCTCACAAGGGCTTAAACCCAAATACCAGTGCTCTTTCCAATGGGGCTCATGGCCAGTTTAAAGACTTCTCTCATCTGCATATGGGAATAGCAACCTTTAACTCGTAGCATGTTTCTGAGGATAATGAGAACTGAGGAATATGAAAATGTCCTGTACTCTAAAGCTGTATGTGTCTGGCAAGAGTTATCATTAATTTCAAACAGAGTCACACCAGTGATGCTGAAGTGGCATGTGATGGGCCTGTAAGTGGTGTTGCTTGAAAACACAACTGTGCTTTGACTTGCTTTCAGTCCACATACTGATATTATTTAGAAATTTTAATTAACATTGAGGGTGGAAGATATCTGATTTCATTTCTCAAAATGGGTTCCTCTGTATGTTGAGAGATACTGTTCACCAAGAGTCTCCAGCTCACAAGCCTATAGAAGCCTGAAGACTAATGCCTGAAAGTGGGTGGTGAGCTCCTCTCCTGTCTAATGCCCCCTAATTTTTGCCAGGTAGGAATGAAAATCTACCTCCTTTACCATGCTGATGGCTATATTTTACACGTAGCTACAGAGATGGGCTTCAGATTTTCTTTAAATCTTGGGTGAGCCCCTCCAAAAATATATCTTCAAGTCTGCTATAGTCTGTGGGCCACCAGTGTGCAACCTCTGCTAGCCTAGAAGTTAATGTGATATGGTTTCTGTCTCTCTGTTTATTGCCATATAGGCATCTTCTTCCTATGAGCACAGGACACCATGATCATGCTGCCACTACTTAGCCTTGAGGCCAGGGCTGCAGGCCAAGGGTGTTACAGTGTAGAAAGTGCACAAGCTCCAGTCAGGTGGCTTAAGGTGACATCTCAGCTCTGCCACATACCAGCTGAGTGAGGGACACAATCTCTCTGATCAAGCCTCAGTTTCCTCATTTGTAAACATGTAATGTGCACCACCCCAAATTGTGGTCAGGGGTAACTGAGATGGCAGGTAAAGTCTTACTTAGCCCATAGGAGATACTCAAATATGGTAGCTCCCTTCTACTTCTTACAAATCTTACCTAATGTTCAGAACTCGATGGAAGCTGCAGCCCCTCCAGAAAGTCTTTTGGGACCTCCCCTGCTCACGGGACCCCTTTCTCTTCTGAATTTCATTTGCCATTCCTGGCTTGGCATTTAGTGGACAATCCTTAGCATTATCAGGTAACTTTTCATATGTCTGTGATGCATTTTCTTAATTTGGTTATCAGCTCCTAATGACACTTCTTTTCTCCTTTTCATGAGCTTAATTCCTTACACTTGACTGTTGACCAGGCACTGCCACATGTCAAGCTTTCCTATAACAACCATGGAAGGGAGAAAGTACAATAAACTGGACACTCTAAAAAGGCAACTAGCACACAGAGTGAATAACTGGGGGAGGAAAAAAGGTAAATATATAGTGTTATGGTCACCAAGGAGACCAGGCAAGAGACTGTGGATAGTCAAACTCAAACCCACTTCCACTCCCAGCAAAATAATGCAATGTGCAATTTTTGGGAGGGAAGCAAGTGTGGTAGAATAAAAAGTGTGCCACAGAGACATCATCAGGTCCTAATCTCTGGCAGCTGTGAATACTACCTTACATGGAAATAGATGTGATTAAGTTAAGGAACTTGAGTTGGGCAGCTGATTTTGGATTCTCCAGGTAGACCCTAAATGTAATCACAAGTGTCCTTATAAAAGATGTGCAGAGGGAGATGTGACACAGATGGAGAAGAAGGCAATGTGTGGATGGAAGCAGAGGGAGACCTGATGGCTATCAGAAGACCGAGTGCTTGGCCCAGTCATTTCACCATCTGGCTATTCCGGCTCAGGCAAGTCACCTCATCTATGAGCCAGAATTTCATCATCTGTGAAACAGGGTCATAACCTACTTGCTGTATATAGATACTCAATAAAGAACAGCTGCCATCACATCAGTATTAAAGAATGACAAAATACAGCTAGGTGGTGGAACATGAGATGGAACACAAGATCTGGACTGATATGACCTAGTGACCAAATTCAGTAGGAGTACCCCTTACTCACATCACAGGGAGAGAAAGGAGCCAAAAGATAAAGATGTATTAATTTTATATTTTGCTCTTATACTTTCAGAACACAAGATCTGGACTGATATGACCTAGTGACCAAATTCAGTAGGAGTACCCCTTACTCATATCACAGGGAGAGAAAGGAGCCAAAAGATAAAGATGTATTAATTTTATATTTTGCTCTTATACTTTCCCCTTCGACTTTTATTTAGGCCTTCTGTTCTTGCCCATACCAGATAGCTAAGACGGCATCTGATTTAGCACAAAAGCATACGATTAGTCATTTAAAGTTTAAAAAGATGTTCTGCTTATAGGTGATATTCTGCAGAGACTACCAAGTCCTCAAGATTCTATATAAGACCCAGTCTTTGAGCCGCTGCTAGAAACTGGCTGACACCCTGAGATTGTTCTGCCACTTACTGGCTGGATAACCTTCGGGAAGATCCTCACCTTCTCTCTGACTCAGTTACCTCATCTGTAAAATGTGGATTCCACATTCCTCAAAGGGTGCTGTTGTGGAGTGGTTGAAATAACATAGGGAAAGTGCTTCGCCCAGGCACAGTTAGTGCTCAATAATTGGCAGCTTCTTAGCACTATTGTTGTTTGTTATTGCTGTTACCCAGTTCTTAATGAGCCTAATTGACTTTAGTAAAATTTCATCTCCTGTATTCTTGAAAGAGTTAGCTTCTGTGGGCAGAAACTCGCGTTACTGAAAGAGAAGAGCTTAGTGATTAAGAGAAACGAAGGTAGAGACAGACCTAAGTTTGCATCCTATTGCCACCATTTACTGGCTGTGTAATATTGGGCCAATCATGTTAATTCTAAGCTTCAGCTTCCTCACGTATAACATGAAATGATAATGTATTTATCTCGTAGAATTGTTATGCAGATTATACATGACAACGCATGTAAAGGGTTTAGCATAGCTGGCTTCTAGTAGGCACTTGGTCAATATTCAATAAATTAAATTCCTTTGCTCAAATTTCCATTTAAAAATAGAAAAGGAGAAAAGTCTGAAGATCTGCAGCAATGTATATTATTGGGCTCTTCACCAAATGTGAAAACTGAGGTTTGGTGCCCGGACCTTCGTGTCCATTTTATAAAGCCCAGGGTTTCCAGTCGCTGTCAGTGTAGTTTCCAGGAGATGGACCTCACAGGAAACAGGATCTCTCTCTTCTAGAAACCTGAGGTGTTAGCCTGGAGAAAAATCCCTCAGCCAAGAGGCGGTGCCCTTGTGACCTTTCACAGGCAAATTTACCAAAGCCTAGGGCGGGAAGAGGCCAAGGGAGCTCCCCTTCCAAGTGCACCGGGCTGTGGGAATTTCCTCCAGGGCCTCCCTGGGCGGCCCTGGCCGCGCCTCGCTGAGCTCCTTGCGGTTTCTGTCTGCGCCGAAACTGCTGTGGAAAGTTCAGCTCGAGAAGAAGGAGGAACTAGGGTGTTCTGATTATTTTTCCCTTTCTTTTTGAGAATCAAACAACCCTGACTTGATTTCAGAAACCTTAACCCAAACCAAATGCTCCTCTGACGGGGTGACCACTCCGAGGAGCACCAGGGCGCTTTGACTCTGTGAAGACAGTGACACTAGGCAGACGCCAGATCTCTTCAGAAATCCAACGACACAGGTTCACACGCCACCAGGGACTGCTAGAATGTTGCTTTGTTTTCCACTCTGAATTTATAGTCCAACTCCTCCTTCCCCACCCCCTGGAACTCGGAAACCTTAACCCAAACCAAATGCTCCTCTGACGGGGTGACCACTCCGAGGAGCACCAGGGCACTTTGACTCTGTGAAGACAGTGACACTAGGCAGACGCCAGATCTCTTCAGAAATCCAACGACACAGGTTCACACACCACCAGGGACTGCTAGAATGTTGCTTTGTTTTCCACTCTGAATTTATAGTCCAACTCCTCCTTCCCCACCCCCTGGAACTCGATTTATTATTGTGCACACCCGGTGGCTTTCTTCCAACTTTATTTCTTTCTTCAGAAATAAACAAGGACTTTACAGCTCGGTAACCTCCCCAAAGTTTGTTTGCTCTTCCCGCGGTACAGTGTGGGCCATGTTTGTTCCCTGGGAAAGTCTCTTCTCTAATTATTTTCACATTTCAACAGCTTTTGTTTCTTCTTCTTTCTCTGAGGTTTATAAAAACGCTGATGGTGGATTTGCTTCAGGGAAAATTGTACCGTAAACATTTTCTCCTAGGCACATGGGAACCTCGGTGGCTGGGGGCCCCTCTTGCCTTGTTGTGTATGCCAGAAGGAAATTTGAAAATCCTGAAACACTTCTTTGTATGGCTGGAAGAAAAAATATGTAAACTGGTAAAATGGGGAAAATCTGCTAATCTTGTACAAGGAGCCTTTGATGACATTGTGTGTGCAAGGCTGTGCTGAGAAAAAGGCTGCCTTGAGGACTGAGCTTTCATTTTAGGTTGGGATCTTTCTGCCTCCAAGCACAGACTAAAACTGGAAGCATTTTAAGGAAATACGAAGTTAGAAAATCTAAGGCTAATATGTTTTAGCAAAATCTTGGATTATGGGACAGGTAACACTTTGATCTAATCAAAAGGTGTGAGCCCAATTTCCATGTGTGTGTATTCAGTTTGGAGACTGAAGAATCTTTCGAATTATAGCAATCCTGGGTTCTGGAAGAAACTGAGGCTCAAAAGAATGATGTGTTGTTTGTTTTCTCATCCTTATATGGCTTTAAGCCAGTGTTAGTTCATCTCTGTTGCTTATAACAGAAATACCTGGAACTGGGTAATTTGTAAAGAAACAATATTTATTGCTTCCGGTTTTGGGGCTGGGAAGTCCAAAGTCCAGGGAACACATCTGGTGAGGATCTTGTTCTTGGTAGTGGATCTATAGCGCAGCAGGGAATCTACATGGTGAGTGGCTTCAGCAAGAGAGAAACTTCATTCCCTCCCCTTATAAAGCCCTCAGACCACACCCATGATCACCATTAAACCATCAATGGATTAATCCATTCACTGGGGCATGGTCCTCACATCTAATCACTTCTCAGAGGCCCCACCTTTCAATTACCATAATAGGATCTCCTACCCTCAACACTGTCACAGTGGAAGGTAAGCTCCTAATGCATGAAGCTTCGGGAGACACAGATCAATCCACAGCAAAGTTCGTCCCTTGTTTCTGTACAACCTCTCCCTCCATTCACCCCCAGAGAGCACTACGGCTCTGTCTATGGCTCCAGGAGCTCAGATCCATCTGTCTCATCTGCCCTTGTTTGAGGTTCCAGACCTGCATCTCACTTCACATCTGACAGGAACCTCAAACCCAACATGTCCAAAACAGAATTTGTGATCTTCTCCCCACAATCTGTTCTCCCCCCAAATTCCCCACCCCATCATCCACCAAAGCCCTTTACAGGAAGCCTGGAGTCATCTAAACTCCCTTGAGTACTGTCTATCCTACCTGCCCAACATCTGTTGAGTGTGTCCACTTCTCTCCTTTCCCATAGACATTTGCCTCGTTCAGACTCTTTTTGCCTGTCACCTAGACCAGTGTGCTACAGCCTCCTTGTTGGTGTCCCTGCAAATCTCACTCCCCACCACCCCCATTAAAAGATCCATCTCCAGAGCTATGAGAGTGCTCTCACCTCAGCATCTTCACTTCCCTTCTTAAAAATCACCCATGACCCTATCACCCCATGTGGGCTGGTGCAAGACCTGTAACAAGGTGCTCAGTGCCCTCCCTAGGTCAGTTCCAGCCTTGTTCTGCCATGCAATGGCCACATCCACTTGCCATCCTCATGCCAGCTGCTCCCCCAAACATTCCCCCTTCTCTGAGTGCTTCATGCTGGTCCCCGACTAAGAGAGCTCTTCTGCCCCTTATCTAGCTGGCAAAAATCTGCTTACCTTAAAGGCTCAATTCAAACAAGAGCTCCTCTGTAATCCTTCCCGAATTCCCCTAAGCAAAGTCTGTTGACCCCTCTCAGTGTTTCTGAAGCGGCTTGTACACATATTCACACTATATTTTTGCCCATTCACACTTCCTATCTCCCACCCTGTGCCCCTACAGGGACTATGAGTCCCTGGAAGTCAGGACCTGAGTTGTTCCTGCCTTTATATTCCTTCTACCTAGCACAGAGTCTGGCCTATGGGAGGGGCTGGGGATGGGTGTAGGAGATGTTACTGAGCCCATTTTGGGCAGGGTGGGGGGGATAACTCTGCCACTCTGGGATGTACTCATAAGAATTAGGGTAAAAACATGGTTTCCAGAATTGCTTGGAAGACCACAGACAGAGCTTTGATCCAGGTCTAGGGGTGACTGAGACTCTGAACAGAACAGGGCAGGAGCTGCTAGGATAGGCTGTGAATTCTGTCCCCTTCAGAGTTCCCCTTTCAAAATAAAAGGGACATCATCTTGGATCTCACCTAACTTCAGGTACCACACATTGTTTGGAACCTCCTGCTGCCAAGTACCCCCATCCTCTTGGACTCATGTGGGTCCAAGCCTGAATTTGCCATGTCCCTTAAACATGAGTAATTGAACCAGGGGCCACCCTGGCTCAGGGTCCTGCCTCCTCAGCTCTGTTGCTGCTCTGATCTGACTTCTGTCGCACATGAGGAAATCCTCATGTGCCTTCAGGATTATCTCACTTTGCCTGTTGGCATTTGTTTCATCCAGGAACAGAGTAGCAAAGAGGTTCTGTTGCTGCTCTGATCTGACTTCTGTCGCACATGAGGAAATCCTCATGTGCCTTCAGGATGATCTCACTTTGCCTGTTGGCATTTGTTTCATCCAGGAACAGAGTAGCAAAGAGGTTATGAGGTTAGGGCAGCAGCTCCCTCTGCAGAGACTTGGAGACAGAAAGAATTCCAGGATCTGAGATGTCTAGACTCCAGAGCCTTATTCACTTGTACAACTCACTTTTCAGAGAAACTGCTATGTGCCAGGGATTGTAGGTAGGTGGTAAGGATACAAAGATGAATTAAAGCATATTCTTATAAGAGCTCTTCAGTGTGGGAGGTATCCTTCAGGGGCCTGCCCTGCCCCTGCTCCAGCCTGAGAACCAGGAAATCTCCTGTGTTCAAATTTGGGGTGCAGATGCAACCATGGGTAGGGGTTGGATAGGAGAGAGAGCCAAAGGCCAGGCCCAGGAAGATCTGAGTCTTGCCATCATCCAGAGCCTTCATCTCTCAGGATCTCAGTTTCCTCGTCTACACAATAGAGATCAGCATCCTTGCTCTGCTTTCACTACAGGGTTGTGAGTACCTGCTGTGTACAGCCCTGAGTCAAGGTTAAGGATGCAGACATGCACCCAGTACAGTGTCTAGCACACAGAAGGTGCTCAATAAATTGGTTGAATAAATGAGAATAAATGAATGGTTTTTGCTCTCAGCCTTGTTGGGGAAGGGTGTGACCAGTTACAGAACATGTGTTGTGCTTTGCCTATGTCACAGCATGACACATAGAAACACAGCTAATAAGACCAGGCAGCGTAAACGGAGAACTGTCATTGGGGAAGATGGTGTGTTTTCCTCTCCACTGGAGGGAGAGCAGTTTCTGTTCAGGAATGCAGGTAGCAGATGGAATTAAGTTTGCTAATCAGCTGGCTTTAAGATAGGGATATTATCCTGGTTTACCTGGGTGGGCCCAATATACTCACAAGGGTCCTTAAAAGGTGGAAGAGTGAGACAAAAGAGTCAGAGTCAGAGTGATGCAGTGTGAGAAAGACTTTGCAGCCTTTGACGGTTTTGAAGATGAAGGAAGAGCCCATCAGCCTGGGAATGCTAGCAGCCCCTAGTTGGAAAAGGCAAGAAAACGGATCCTTCCCTAGAGCCTCCAGAAAGGAATGCAGCCTCTTGGAACCTTGATTTTAGCCCAGTGAGATCTGTGTCCTACTTCCTACCTCTGGAACAGTAAGATCATTAATTTGTGTTGCCTAAGCCACTAAGTCGTGGTAGTTTGTTACAACAGCAATAGGAAACTAATACCCACAGAGACAGACATAGTCCTCCCCACCAGAGTCTATGGTCCAATAGAGGAGACTGGCACATAACCAGTGTGCTAGAGTAAGGAGTAAGAGAGGCTGTGATAGGATAGGCCAAGCTGGTGGGGAAACAGACAGGAGAAACCCCATGCCCACAGCTGGGCACGGAGAGAAGGTTTCCCTATGTGAGCAACACTTACCCCTGTGTCTGCACACACCAGATGCCTCATAAATGCCTGTTGAAGTGAGGAAGGAGGGAGGGAGAGAAGGAAAAAAGACTAAAGAAAGACCCACACTAGGACCTGATTGGTAAATAGGATTTGGGATGGGTGAGTAGACGGCAGGGCAAAGTGTTCCAGGCAGAAGAGGCAGCACAGGCAAAGACCCGAGGGCTATTTAGAGAGCTAAGGACAGTTTCATTTGGCTGGGACACAGTGCCCTGTAGGGAACAGGGAAAGATGAGTCGGGCAGGGCACAGACCATGAGGGGCCTGATCAGCTATAATTAGATATTCAGCCTGTATACTACATTCTGTGGTGATCTCTCTCTCTCTCTCTCTCTCTCTCTCATCTTCTTGGGTTGTACTTTAATATCTTGAAGTGTGTTTGTTTGATCTCATTTATGCTAGCTCATGCTTATAGAAATATTTTATCTAGTCTCCCAGGCCATACCTCGGTTACTATCTCCATTTTAGCAATGGCTTAGGACCGGCCTCATCAACTATCATTTGGGTAAGATGGGGTGGACCAAGAGATGATATGCCCTGTATCTGTAATCACAGCCTTACTCCTCCATTGACCAGCTGGTATTTCATCTTTTAACCCCTGGTTTCCCAGTCTGGGCCAGGATAGTGTGTACCTTAGGAGCTTGCTATGACAATGAATTTAGCTAGTTCAGAAAAGTGCTTTCAAAGGGCC
>NW_007727244.1:0-28481 GCF_000696425.1 Galeopterus variegatus
CGGTCTGGCGTGCTTCACTCCGCCTCTGCGCAGTCCTTTGCTGGCTTTCCTGGCCTTTGTTATCTTGGCTGTTCGCTCATTCCCGCAGCCGGGCTTGGGCGCTCTCAGGAGTCCTCCTCTGTGTTGGCCCCAAAACCTCGAACCTGCTGCCGCTTTTTTGTCGATGTAGGATCGTTGTTGAAAGAATTATTCGCCTTTTGTTGCTCTTGGAAATGCAATCAATACTCTGGTATCACAGCGCACAGCTCTCAGGATTGCGCTGTCTCCTGTCACAGCCGCTCCAGACCCCTCGCCATCTTAGCTAATCCCCTTTTTTTTTTTTACTCAGTTGATTGTTTCTTTTGCTGTGCAAAAGCTTTTTAGTTTGATATAATCCTACTTGTTTATTTTACGTGTAGTTGCCTGTGCTTTTTGTGTCCTATTCATGAATTCTGTACCCACTCCTACTTCCTGCAGTGTTTCCCCTATGTTTCCTTTAAAGAGTTTTATTTTTTCAGGATGAATATTTAATTCTTTAATCCATTTTGATTTGATTTTGATATATGGTGTAAGGTGCATGTCTAGTTTCATTCTCCTACATGTGATTATCCAGTTTTCCCAGCACCACTTGTTGAAAAGGCAGTCTCTTCCCCAGTGTGTAGATTTGCTGCCTTTGTCAAAGATCAGATGGCAGTATGCATATGGATTGATTTCTCGGTTCTCTATTCTATTCCATTGACTGTGTGCCTATTTTTATGCCAGTACCATACTGTTTTAGTCATTATAGCTTTGCAGTATAGTTTAAAGTCAGGTAGTGTTATGCCTCCAGCTTTATTTTTTTGGCTCAGGATTGCTTTGGCTATGTGTGGTCTTTTGTTGTTCCACATAAATGTCTAGATAGCTTTTTCCATCTCAGAGAAAAATGTCATTTGAATTTTAATGGGGATTGCATTGAATCTGTAGATCACATTGGGTAATATGGACATTACGGAATGTCTTTCCATCTTTTTGTGTCCTCTGCAATTTCTCTCACCAGTGGTTTGTAGTTCTCTTCGTAGAGATTTTTCACATCCTTGCTCAGGTTACTTCCTAAGTATTTTACTTTTTTTGGTGGCTACTGTAAATAGACTTGTTTTCTTGATTTCTTATTCTGCATGTTCACTGTTGGAGTATAGAAATGCTACTGATTTTTGTGTGTTGATTTTGTATGCTGCCACATTGCTGAAATCATTTATCAACTCTAGGAGTTTTTTATAGAAGCTGTTCACTATTTAGGATCCGAAGATCTGTAAAAAGGGACAGCTTGACTTCATCCTTTCCAATCTGGATGCCCTTTATTTCCTTCTCTGCTCTGATTGCTCTGGCTAGTACTTCCAACACTATGTTGAATAAGAGTGGTGAGAGTGGGCATCCGTGTCTAGTTCCTGTTTTTAAGGGAAAAGCTTTCAGCTTTCCCCTGTTCAGGATGATATTGACAGTGGGCTTAATGTATATGGCTTTAATTATGTTGCGATACTTTCAGTCTATGCCTAACTTGTAGAGGGTCTTTATCATGAAAGGATGTTGAATTTTGTCAAATGCTTTTTCAGCATCAATAGAGATGATCATGTGGTTTTGGTCTTTGCTTTTATTAATGTAGTATATCACATTTATTGATTAGCATATGTGGAACCAAACTTGCATCACTGAGATGAATCTCACTTGATCATGGTGTATAATTTTCTGTATGTGTTGCTGTATTCTGTTAGCTAGGATATTGGCCTGTAGTTTTCTATTTTCCATGCATCTTTGTCTGGTTTTGGTATCAGGGTGATGTTTGTCTTATAGAATGAGTTTGAGAGAATGGCCTCTGTTTCAATCTTTTGGAACAGTTTGTAGAGAATTGTTATCAGTTCCTCTTTGAAGATTTGGTAGAACTCTGCTGTGAACACATCCTGTCCTGGGATTTTCCTTGTAGGGAGCTTTCTTATAACAGCTTCAACCTCTTTTATTGTTATTGGTCTGTTCAGATATTCTATATCTTCTTGGCTCAGTTTTGGTAATTTGTATGTGTCCAGAAATATATTCATTTCCTTCAGATTTTCAAATTTGTTGGCATATAGATGTTTATAGTAGTCTCTAATGATTCCTTGTATTTCTGAGGTGTCAGATGTGATATCAGCTTTTTCATTTCTAATTTTTGTTATTTAGGTCTTCTCTCTTCTTAGTTAAGCTTGCTAAAGGTTTGTCAATTTTATTTATCTTTTCAGAAAACCAACTTCTTGCTCCATTGGTCTTTTGTTTTGTTTTTTGTGTTTCGATTTCATTTGGTTCTGCTCTGATCTTAATTCTTTCTTTCCATCTACTAACTTTAAGTTTGGATTGTTCTTGTTTTTCTAGATCTTTAAGGTGAAGTATTAGATTATTTATTTGCCATCTTCCATTCTTCTGAAATAAGCATTTAATGTGATAAATTTCCCCCTTAATACTGCTTTTGCAGTATCCCACAGGTTTTGGTATGATGTATCATTGTTTTCATTAGTTTCAAGAAATTTATTTATTTCCTCCTTAATTTCTTGTTGGACCCACATGTCATTATGTTGAATGTTGTTTAATTTCCATGCATTATGATCAGAAAAAATACATGGAATAATTCCATTTTTTTTAAATTTGTTCAGTCTCGATTCGTGATCTAACATGTGGTCTATCCTAGAGAATGTTCCATGTGTTGATGAGAAGAACGAGTATTCTGAGGTTGATGGATGGAATGTTCAATAGATATCTGCCAAATCCAATTGGTCTAAAGTGTTGTTTAGATCTTGTGTTTCTCTGTTGATTTTCTGCCTAGATGATCTGTCTACTGATGAGAGTATCTGTTCAGTTCCCCCACAATTATGGTGTTAGTGTCTATCTCTTTTTTAGATCTAATAGTGTTTGCTTTGTAAATCTGGCTGCTCCAATATTAGGTGCATATATATTTATGATTGTTATGTCTTCTTGATAGATAGATCCTTTTATCATTATATAGTGGCCTTATTTATCTCTTTTTATGGTTTTTGCTTTAAAGTCTATTTTATCTGACATAAGAATAGATACTCCTGCTCGTTTTTCATTTCTATTTGCATGATATATCTTTTCCATCCTTTCACTCTTAGTTTATGTGTGTCTTTGAAGGTCAAGTGAGTCTCTTGAGGAGAGAATATTGTTGGGTCCATCTTTTTAATCCAGTCAGTCAGTTTGTGTGTTTTGAATGGGGAATTTAATCCCTTTATATTTAGATTTATTATTGAAAGGTGTTAATTTACTCGTAGCATTTTACTGATTTCTGTTTAGATGTCTTATGTATCATTTGTTCCTTTCTAATTTTCTATTTTTCTTCTGTATTTGTTGGTTTCCTGGGGTTATAGATAAACTTTTTTTTAACTTTAATAAGCATTTTTGTTTTGCTGGTAGTTGTTGTTCTTTCTTGCATATTCATGGCAGTGGTGGTTGTTTTTGTGGTATCCAACCCAGTACTTCCTTCAGTACTTCTTGTAGGGCTGTTCATGTAGTAGTGAACTCCTGCCGTTTTTGTTTATCTGAGAAATATACTATTTGTCCTTCATTTCAGAAGGATAGCCTTGCTGGGTAAAGTATTGTTGGCTGGCAATTTTTGTCCTTTAATGTTTTGAATATACCATCCCATCTTTTCTGGCTTTTAGTGTTTCTGATGAAAAGTCTGATGTTATTCTTATTGGGACTCCCATATAGGTGACTTGCCACTTCTCTCTTGCAGCTTTTAAGATTCTCTCTCTGTCTTTGGGTTTTGCCAGTTTGACTATCACATGTATTGGAGAGGACATTTTTGGGTTGAATATGTTTGGGGATCTTTGGGCCTCCTGAATCTGGAGATATGTGGCTTTCCCTAACCTGGGAAGTTTTCTGCTATTATTTCATTGAATATGTTTTCATTGCCATTTCCTTTTTCCTTCCCTTCTGGAAACACACATGATTTGGATATTTGAACACTTAAGGTTGTCAGTTGTCTCTCTTAGATTTTCTTCAATTTTTTTGATTCTTTTTTTCTTTTTTCTGTTCTGCAACTGTTAATTCAAATAGCCTGTCTTCAAGGTCAGAAATTCTCTCTTTTGCTTGTTCAAGTCTGCTGGTTAAACTCTCTGTTCTCTTTTTTATTTCATTGAATGAATCCTTCAGCTCCACACGCTCAGCTGCATTCTCTTTCAAGGCATTGATTTCTTTGTACATTTCTTCTTTCAGATCCTGTGTGTTTTTTCTCATTTCATGGCGTTGTCTAACTGAGTTTTCTTGTATCTCATTTATTTTCCTTAAAATAGTTATTCTAAATTCGTCATCTGTCATTTCAATGACTTCCTGTTCTATAGGAGCTAATATTTGAGAGTTATTAATTTCCTTTGGTGGCAATGTACTTTCGTGATTTTTCATATTTCTGGTATTTTTCTTTGGTGTTTTGTCATTGTGGCCAGGGGTATCACAGTCCACTCATTTCACGCTGATGTCTGGCTTGGATCCTGAAGGGACTGCTGCTTTGGGGTAACAGAAACTAGCGTGGGCTGGAAGTCCCACCCTGCCTGTCTTCTCCAGCTGGGCTGGCTTGGGGTGTGGGGGCTTGGAGCCTCTTAAGTCACTCCTGGAGGTGGGACCGGCCTGTCTTCTCCAGCTCAGCTGGCTTGGGGTGTGGGATCCCTGAGGCTGTTACGTCTCTCCACGTGGCAGGACCAGCCTGGGCCAGAATTCCTGCCTTGCCTGCCTTCTCCGGCTCAGCTGGCCAAGTAACTTTCCTCTTTACAAAGCTAAATTGGATTTTCTGTGGCTATTAAGCACAGTAAATGGCTCAGTGTAATGACTGAGCCCTGCTCTTGCAGTCAGACAGGCCCAAGTTCAAAACCTCACTACCTGTGTCACCCTGGATCAAATTCCCTTGACTTCTGAGTATATGGGTGAAGTGGGGATCATAATAGCACCATCTTAAAGGATTGCTTTAACTATTAAATGAGACATCTCACTTCAAACCCCAAGCACATAGTAATGAACCAATCTTTACCATCTTTTGTGATTTTTGGCTCAAGATAGTTCAGCCTGAATCATCCTGAACACATCAAATATCATTTCATTTAGAAACAAGAGAAAATAGAGAAGGATGTTCTCAAGTTAAAGTAAAAATTTAAGGAAGGAAAGGATACGTGCCTTTGCCATGATTAGCCTTTGCATGCGGAAACAGAGGTAGATCATTTTTTTTTAATTACAAAGAGAATCTTTATTAATATTATTATATTGACTTTTTTCAAATCTGAAAAATTCAATCCTACACAACATGTAAGTGAATTGTATGAGTATATCATAAAATATTAATTTTCCAGATACCAAGACTGCAAAAACAGTTTGATAATGAGAAGTCTATTCTCATATTACATCATCAATAAATAAAATGATGAAAACCATATGATCATTTCAATAGATGCCAAAAATATGCTTGATAAAATTTCATACCCATTTCTGATCCAAACTCTTGAAAAACTAGGTTCAGAAAGATAACTCCTTTCTGGATAAGGAATATGTACAAGTAAACTGTTAATCTAAAGGTATGTTTTAGTAAGTATAAAAAGATCAAGTTTTAAACATACACTTTTAAACAAAAATGAAATCACAGATGACTGTGTTTCGAGTGTTTGTGAAAATCTGTATTGATGTTGATTCATTGGGTAGACAGAAGGAACACAAACAGACTAATATCATCCAATGACACCATTTGTTCTGATAATTACTCCAATTTAAACAGTTTTGAGGCATCACATATGGCTTCCACAAGGAATTCTTTCCACGTAGGTAAAGATTAAATTAGAAAGTGACATGAAAAGCCTCAGTTTCCATTTTCATGTTTCATGAATTATTAATGTTTTAAAAACACATAACCATTTTTTGACATTCATGAATATCTGCAAGCTTTATGAATGCACAGATGCTGGGTAACCTGATTGAAAATTTGATCCTATTGTTTTAACAAAATGAGAATTGTTTTAGAAGGGGCTCCACAATGTCTGGGCATATATTTTCCCTAAGTAACAGCATGAGGCACGCATTTCCCCCGAGAACTCAACATTTATGTTGATGCGCTTGGCTACAGAGCCAATCCTGCACTGGCTCTAATACAGAGGAATTTTTCTGATCATTTTGAGTAATGGGACTGAAATAATTTAACAGCTCCTTCTGTGCATGTTAAATGAGTTGCATGATATATTTAGCTTTTGCAGAAAACTTGTTTATGCTATAAATTATAGTACATGGCAAAATCACATTGATGTGCAAAGCCAGACATGTTGAGTCATTTTGGCCATCTCTCTCTCCAAATTTCAACTTAGTGCAAATGAATTCTCTGTGGCTCACCAACACACCGTGGTTATTTCTTAACCCTGTGACCCTGATGAGCACTTGTAAGGCCATCATCTTAGCACTGCCATTGACTCCTAAAAAGGGGCTAGACCAGGTGATTTCTGAGAGAAAGGGAGTCTCAAGATAGATTAGGGCCCACTGTGGATAAGTGACATACAGATGTAAACTGTTACGTACTACCATTTATTAATGGATTAGTAGGGATTGGCTTTCTAATTCTGAAACACAGAATTGTTTCAGAAAGATCAAGGGCTCTGGTAAATCCAATTTCCTAAGCAGCAACAATATGTAAAGAAAAGAGCAGAGTTGGGAGCTGGATAGACTAGGGGGTCACGTCTGGGCTCTTGCATTTATTAGCTGTGCAAGACTAGGCAAACTAATTGACCTCTCTAATACTTTTGTTTTTTTTTGTCACTAAAATGAGGCTGCTGATAACTACTCTGAAGGTTGATTGCATAGAATAACTGAAATAATGTGAAAAGATTCTGACTGGGAATACTTAATAAATGCCACTACTTCCACTAATTACTGATTTTAGGACAAACTGGAGCCCATTTCTTATATTAATGCATTCAGAAGCAGCCTTAAAAAATCACTGCAGAGGAAATCACCAGGTCTCTGGTGGAAGAAAGCAGTTGAAGAAACAACAGAGAGCCATCAGAGTAGGTTTTACATACAGCCGGTAAGCATCTTAGAAAATTGGAGTTCTATTCTTTCCTGATTTGGCTTCAGGTAAGAAAGTGGCAATTCTTGAATACTTGCCCCAGCACTAGGCTCTTTCTACTCTGTTATTCATAGATTTGCATTCTTGATAGATTGGTGACTAGCTGTCTAGATAGAGAAACATAGAGAACTGTAAATACAGATACATGGAGAGTGGCAGATCACAATATTGGCTTAGAGTTATTTAATATCTAGAACTAGGAAAATATTTAGAATAAAAATGTAATCATCCCAAATAAAATTGCTGCAGTCATTCTAGGAATAACATGTTAATAAAACCAAAGCACCTTGAACCTTTCACGTCACACCTGTCAGATGTGTAATTATGACTTGAGGGCTTACACCATGCCTCTGCCTCACGATGAATCTAAGTCAGCTGATACTAGCTAATAACAACTACGAACGAGGTAAGGTTAATGGGTGCCAAACTTCTCTAAGTGCTCTAATGGATCATCTCATTGACTTTTCCCAGGAAATCTGGGACGTTTGTACTTGTATTTTCTCTGCTTTCAAGTGAGGAAAGTCAGCCTTGGAAGAGTTAAGATGACAATTTACAGAATGGTAGAAAATATTTGTGGGTCGTATACCTGATAAGGGTCCAGTATCCAGAATATATAAAGAACCCTGGAAACTCAACAATAAAATGATATGTAACCCAATTAAAGACTGGGTGAGAAATCTGAGTAGACATTTTCCCACAGAAGATATCACTATGGACTAAATGTTTGCACTACCGCCCCCCCAATCAAATTCACATGTTGAAACCCTAACCTCCAATGTGATGGTATTTGAAGGTGGTGTCTTTGTGAGTTAACCAGGTCGTGAGGCTGAAGACCTTATAATGAAATTAACTGCCCTTCTAAGAAGAGACTCGAGAGAGTTTGCTTTCTCTTGGTCTCTCTCTACCATGTGAGAAAACCAGGAAGAGTGCCCTCACCAGAACACAACCATACTGGCACCCTAAACTTGGACTTCCCAGCCTTCATCTATCTGAGCAATGTTTGTTGTTTAAGCCACTCAGTGTATGATATTCTTGTTACAGCAGCCTGATCTGACTAAGACAAATGGGCAATAAACAGATGAAAAGCTGTCTAAAATGTTTAAAATAGGGAAATCAATAGAGACACAAAGTATAGAGACAGAAAAAGACTGGTTGTCAGGTGTTGGGGGAGGAGAAACGACTGCTAATGTTATGGGGATTCTTTTTGGGTGATAAAGATGTTCTGAAATTAGATAGTGGTGATAATTGCACAACTCTGTGAATATACTAATAACCATGGAATCATACACTTTAAAATGATGAATTTTATGGTATCTGCATCTCAATAAAGCTGTTATAAAAGAAATCTCACAGCTGGTCAAGAGAGGCAGGGAGAGCTGGGATGGCAACCCGCACCTGCCTGATCCCAAAGCCCATGTCCCTAACCACTCTGCATACTGCCCTACATAACAGAGATTGGCAGAAGGTCTCAGATGCATTCCTATTCACATCTGCAAAGAAAACCACAGAGAAAAAGAGCTATTTTTCCCACATAATCCCTTTCTCCTCCATTTTTCCCATATTAAAAACTGCAATTGATACAGCCAGCAGAAGCTTCGCCATGGGAAAAAGGGCTTTGTGTTTTCTGAGAGAGACAAAGCATTATATTAAAGAGACAGCTGTCTGGATGAGGTGGGGACCAAGCCAAGATTCGGTTGCAAAGACTCCTCTATCCCTCCCTGACTTCGGAATATCCAAACCTGAGGCTAGTAAAGAAAGGAATCTGTCTGTGCAGTGGTCCCCACTCAACAGTACAGATCACCTGCCCCCGCCCCCCAATAAAACCCAGAGGCAGGCACGTGTTTAATGTGGATGACAATTTGGACGAGTTGCTCTAATTGGACATCAGGGCTGATGGAAAGAGGCTCACACTCTACCGGTTAAAGAAGCATCTGGGGTGAGGATGCAGATTTGGTACTTAACTGATCATTTTATACACGAATTCATTATGCAAAGGTAAAATGGGACTTTGACTCTATTTCAAGTGAGGGAAAAGGTGTTAGTTCTTGCTGGTCTGATGTGAAGAATGCCCAGGTTGCAGCGGTTTCTCCTCTGCTGAGTCCATGCCAGGCCTGGTTCTCCAGTGGCTAATCGATTTTCCAGACCCTGACTTGTGAGATTAGGTAGCCGGGCTCCTATCAGGGCTCAGCACTGGTATGCAGCTCCTACACTGATGCAAATGTTAGATCACAAATCCAATTTAAATTGGGGTTCCCTTGAGCTGAGAGATGATTTTCCTTTAATCCTCTTCTGGATGTCTATCATCTAACCGTCACAATCTTAGATATGACACTGTAAAATGTCCATCCACACTGGTCTTTTTCATGCAGAGGAAGCCCCCCTACACCTACTCCCACCATCACTAATGCTGTTTCTAATCATTATCAGCCTTAAGAGCTCTTCAGCTGCCTTGGACTCGACACAGACCTTGCTGCCATCTCCCCCACCAACACTTTCAATTTCCAGACCTGGCGGAGGAAAACAGCCAGGGCTGCTTGTAGGGAGGATGCTTTGCCCCTGGGCCTGCTGTCCAAGAGTTTATGAAGCCCACACTAACGTCAGTCTCAGTCCAAGTGTGGCATATTTGGTAGACCCCTTACTTTTTGGCCAGGAAGTAACAGAGGTGTTCTTTCATTCTTCTTGTCTTTTGTTATTTTTAATCGCCCACCTTTCAGGACCAAATGGCCTTGTCACTGGGTGCAGAGCTTGAATCTGACAGAGATAGCTGCTATTGTTAATAGGAGACTTCACTTCAGCCCCTTTCACTTGCCTCAGTTTGACAGCTTCACAATAGCCTCCTTCCCTTGAAAGAAAATTGTGATTTCGTGGAAAGAGAATGTGGGACAACAGCTTGATTTGCCTCTGGGTCTCCAGTGGGTTCTCTTGGCATAATGTCCCACCACAAAGCCAGAGAATGAACTACCATAGGAAAACAAACTGGTCAGAAGCCAGGCTTGGTTAAGGAAGCTGGGAAAATCCACAGAGCAGAGCCGCTTACAAAGAAAGGAGTGGGGGGGCGGGGGTAGAGTCGAGGGGGGACGATGTGCTTCCTACAAACATTTTGTCTACAAAGGAAAAAGTAAATCGGTTTGGTGTTTTTATTACTTTATCAATTGCCCAAGTAGTGGTTGAGCAGGCTTTTCTCAACTTGGTAACTGTAGTAACAATGTTATCTGGAAAGTACTGCTTGCAGATGCTTCCTGAGTCAGCTCCCCAAGTATATGTCATTATGAGAGGAAGGAGAAGGATGCTCAGGGTGGTTTTGGAGGGAAGGGGGGCACCCAAATTCCCAACGTCTGGGATGTGACAGAACTGAGCAGCTCATCACTATTGCAATCTGAGTTTTATTAGAATCACTGCTGTTCCGAAAAGGCAAATTTCTGGAAATGGGCTTCTTAGGGGTCCAATTATGTCCCCGCTTCAAAAAAAAAAAAAAAATAGGGTCTGTGGTTGTTAGGGTGGGCCTTAATCTGATATGACTGGTGTCCTTGTTAAAGGAGAAATTTGGACCCAGACATGCGCAGAGGAAAGATGATGTAAAGAGACACATGGAAATGACAACTGTCTACAAGCCAAGGAAAGAGGCCTGGAACATACCCATTCCTCACAACCCTCAGAAGGAAACAACCTTGCTGATGCCTTTTGCTATTAGATTTCAGGCTTCCAGAATTAGGAGGCAACACATTTTTGATGTTTTAAGCCTACCAGCTTGTGTTAATTTGTTACAACAGCCCCAGGAAACCATTACTGAGCTTTACCCATTTCTAGTTTCCAGTCCCCCAAATATGTGGGTTGGGAGTAATGCATTCACACCTCTAGTAGCTATTTTTTCATATTCTGACCTCACCATCTAATTACCTGGAGAAAGAAACATTTAAAGGTATGTAAGAAACATGTTTGCTAAGAGAAGACAGCAACAAAGATGATGTGGGGGGAGTAGGGATTTTGACAGAGACCAATTTTCCAAAGTAGAAAATAACTGATAATTGGATCATCTGAGACTCTTGCATTCAAATAGCATTGCCAAAGCCAAAAACTCAGCCAAACCCCATGTCACTCCTCACTATCTTTGAGAGAGTGTCTTATTTTAAGAGAGATTATTAATTATTATTTTGCTTCAGTGAGCCTCATTTATTTCACTTCTATTCTTGCCAATTACAAAGCTAAATTTTGATTTCAGTTTCTTCTGACAATGCCATCTGAGGACAGATTCAGACTCTTTAAATGTGTGATATTTTAGAACTTAAGCATTCCTGTACCATGGCTCTTGTCCACTAGACAGCTTAAAGTGTCACCCTTTTGGACCATTCTGGACAGAATACCTCAGAACAAGATGTGAGTCACACAGCATGAGGGACCAAATGTCAGGGAGAATGGCATAATGGTAAAACGCAAAATGTAAGATAGTCAATCGCTAATCCTGGAGGCCAGGCCAATATTTGGGCTTGTCTCCCAACCAGTGATGAGACGATGAAAAAGGATTCAGATTCTGTTCTGAGTTCCACTTCTCTGACTGCACTGTGCCAGAAATCTTCCCAGCTTTCTCCTCCTCTGCCCATCCACCCTGAAAATGGTGCTCTTCCCCTCGATATGCTTGCTTTTGCACATTCTCTGGGTGGTATCACCTACTGCCCTAAATTCCACTGCTAGGTCTTCAGCTTAGAACATTCTTCTCACCTCTGGGCTTCTAAATCCAGTTCCACCATGATGTCCCACACATGCCTCAAGCCCAAGAAAGCCAAAACTGAACTCATCATCTTGTATATGCCTGTCTTACTGGTTTATTTTTAGTATGTATGCCAGTTTGTATGTATGTATGTGTGGATGGATGGATGGATGTATTTAATCATTCATTCATTCATTTTATGTTTTATTTTTTATCTATCTACATAGAGCATAAAATTTACCATTTTAAATTGGACTATTCAGTGCTTTTTGTTGTGCAATCATCAACATTATGTGTCTCCAGAACATTTTCATCACTCCAGAAAGAAGCCCTTTAACTTTTAGCTATCACCCCCCAAACCCTCTCTACCCTCCATTCTCCATCCCCAATCAGCCTCTAATCTGCTTTCTGTCTCTGTGTTTTCTTATTCTATACATTTCATGTAAATTGAATCATACAATATGTGGCCTTTTGTGTCTGGCTTATTTCAACTAGCATTATATTTTCAAGGTTCATCCATGCTGTAGAATGATCAGTACTCCATTCTTATGCTTTATTTTTGCATCTCCCTGCTATGGTTTGAATGTTCTCTCCTTTGCAAAATTCATGTTGAAACTTGATCCCCAATGCAATACATTAAGAGGTAGGGCATTTAAAAGGTTATTAGGAGAAGGCAGAATCATGCACAGAGACCTCACCAGGAGCCATGGGAAGCCCTCTTCCACCATGACAGTAGGCAGGAGCATACCTGGGGACCACAGCCCCTGCCACTGCTGCAAACAGTGCGTCCACATGGGTGTTCCACCACTGCCACAGCCATTGCTGCCACAAGAGTGAATCACAGCCACAGCAGCAGCCACAGACACCATGCAGGCAGCTTACTGAACACTCAACTGCACTTACATGAGGAGAGTCACCAGCAGACTTTAGAAAAAGAAGTGGAAGGCTCACTCCTCAAATCCTACTCTAGAGAAATAGAAGAAGCAATTGCCCTACCAGACAACAAGGTGGAGATACTATAAATATGGAAATCCAAGAAAATATGATACCACCAAAGGAATACAGTAATTCACAAGTACAAAACAGCATAGAGCAAGAAACCCTTGAAATGACTGAAAGGAATTCTGAGCAACAATCTTAAGGAAAATCAATGTGATATGAGAAGACTCAGACCACACAATGAAATGAGAAAATGTATCCAGAATATGAAGGAGGAAATTTATGAAGAGATTAATACCTTTAAAAAAGAATCTTACCAGAATACCAGGAAATAAAGGATTCATTCAATAAAATAAAAACACTACTGAGAGATTAAGCAGCAGGTTAGAGCAAGCAGAAGAAAGAATATTTGATCTTTAAGGTGGTCTTTTCATAATAACCCAGGCAGGAAAAATAAGAGAAACAGAAAAAAAAAAGCTGAGCACTAGCAGACAACCTTAGGCACACAAACATCTGAATCATTGGTTGTTCCAGAAGGGGAGGAAAAAGGAAAGGCATTGAAAACATATTCAATGAAATAATAACAGAAAACTTTCCAGGTATAAGGAGAGACACATACATTGAGATCCAGGAGACTCTATGATCCCCAACAGATTCAATCCAAAAAGACACTCTCCAAGGCACATTATAGTCAAAATAGCAAAGCACAAATACAAAGAGAGAATTTCAAAACCAACAAGAGAAAAACATCAAATCACCTGTAAGGGACTCCCCATCATACTAACAGCAGACTCCTCGACAGAAACTCTACAAACCAAAAGAAAAACAGATGATATATTCAAAATACTAAAAGAAAATACTGCCATCCAAGAATACCATATACAGCAAAGCTATCCTTCAGAAATGAGGGAGAAATACTATAATTCCCAGACAAACAAACAGGCAAAAAAATAAAAAAAACTGTGGGAGTTCACTACAACACTACAAGCCCTGCAAGAAATCCTCAATGAAGTCCTACATCTGGAATCCAAAAAAGAATAGTCACTAACACAAATATACAAGAAAGAAAAATACCCACTGATAGAACACTGATACAACAAAAACACAAATGAGAAAAGAAAGAAACTAAATGTTACTACCTCAAAAAAGAACAAACATTGAAGACAAACAATAAAAGGGGAAGAAAAGAACAAAAGATTTTTAGAACATCCAAAGGAAGATTGGTAAAATGCTAGGAGTAAGACAATACCTTTCAATAACAACCCTAAATGTAAATGGATTAAACTTCCCACTCAAAAGACACAGACTGGCTGAATGGATTTAAAAGGTATATCCAAATACGTGCTGTCTTCAAGAGACTCACCTCACCTGTAAAGACACACAGACTAAGAGAGAAGGGAAGGAAAAAAGATATACCATGAAAATAGAACCAAAAATGGGCAAGAGTAGCTAATCTTATATCAGATAAAATAGACTTTAAGCCAAAAGCCACAAAAAGAGACAAAGAAGGCCACTATATAATTATAAAGGGATCTGTCTAGCAAGAAGACATACAATCATAAATATGTAGCACCTAACACTGGAGCAACCAGATACGTAAAACAAACACTATCAAACCTAAAGAAAGAGACCCCAATATGATAATAGCTGGGGACTGGAACATCCCATTCTCAGCACTGGACACATCATTAGGCAACAAATGAATAAAGAAACACAGGATTTAAATTACACTCTAGATCACTTGGAACTGGCAGATATCTACTGAATGTTTCATCCATTAACTACAAAAAACACATTCTTCTCATATGAACATGGAACATTACCCAGGGTAGACTACATGTTAGGTCAAAAATCAAGTCTCAACAAATTTTAAAATATTGAAACGATTTTGAGTATCTTTTCAGAACATAGTAGATTGAATCTCGAAAACAATATCAAGCAAAACTCTGGAAACTATAAAAATATATGAAAATTAAACAACATGCTCCTGAATGACCTATGGGTACAAGAAGAAATTAAACAGGAAATCAGAAAATTTGTTGAAGCTAATGAAAATAAAGACATGTCATGGCATAACCTGAGGAACACTGAAAAAGTGGTACTAAGAGGGAAGTTTATTACAATAATGTTTACATCAAAAGAATAGAAAGATTTAAATAAACAACCTAATGTTACACCTCAAAGAACTAGAAAAACAAGAACAAACCAATCCCAAAATTAAGAGATGGAAATAAATAATTGAGATTGGAGCAGAACTAAATGAAATACAGACCCCCCCCAAAAAAAGATACAGAAGGTCAATGAAACAAAAAGTTGTTTTTCTGAGAAGATAAACAAAATAGACAAGTCATTACTCAGACTGACTGAAAAAAGGAGAGAGCAGAACCAAATTAAAAAATCAGAAATGAAAAAGGGGACATTAAAACTGAGACCACAGAAATACAAAGAATGATTAGAGACTATTATAAACAACTATACACTGACAAATTATAAAACCTGGAGGAAAATGATAAATTTTTGGACACACACAAATTCCCAAGACTGAACCAAGTAGAAATAGAAAACCTGAACAGATCAATAACAACCAACGAGATTGACATAGCAATCAGCCATCTTCCAACCAAGAAAAGCCCAAGACCACATGGCTTTAAAGCTGATTTCTATCAAAATCTTAAAGATAAATGAATACCAATTCTATTCAAACTATTCCAAAAAATTGAAACAGAAGCCATTCTCTGAAACTCATTCTATGAGGCCAGAATCACCCTGATACCAAAATCAGACAAAGTTACAACAACAAAAAAAAGAAAACTGCAAGCCAATATCTCTGATGAACGTAGACGTAAAAATGCTCGACAAAATATTAGCAGTTAAGATATAGGAACACATCAAAAAAATTATACACCACGATAAAGTAGAATTCATCCCAGGGAGACAAGGATGGTTCACCATATGAAAGTCAATAAATGTGACACACCACATCAACAACATCACAAACAAAAACCATAAAATTATCTTAATAGACACAAAATAATTTTGACAAAATTCAACATCCTTTCATAATAAAGACTCTCAGCAAATTAAGTATAGAAGGAAAGTATCTCAACATAATAAAAGCCGTATATGACAAATATATGGCAAACCTACCACCAATATCATCTTTATTTTATTATTATTATTATTATTATTATTATTATTATTATTATTTTTTTTTTTTTTTTTTTTTTTTTTTTTTTTTTTTTTTGTGGTTGGCTGGTACAGGGATCACACCCTGTACCTTGGTGTTATCAGCACCATTCTCTAACCAACAGAGCTAACCGGCCAACCCTATCCAATATCATCTTGAATGGGGAAAAACTGAAAGCCTTTTCCTTAAGAACAGGAACAAGACAAGAAGGTCCACTTGCACCTCTCCTACTTAACATAGTATTGGAAGTACTAGCCAGAGCAATCAGGCAAGAGAAATAAATAAAGGTCATCAAGATTGGAAAAGGTAAATTCAACTTGTCCCTGTTTGCAGATGAAATGATCCTAAGTTTAGAAAACCCTAAAGAATCTACAAAGAAACTCTTACAGCTGATAAACAATTTCATTAAAGTTGCAGGATACACAATCAACACACAAAAATCAGTAGCACTTTTATACCCCAATAATGAACTAGCAGGAAAAAAGCCAAGAAAGCAAGCCCACTTACGATAGCCACTTAAAAAAAAAATACACTGGAGTCAATTTAACCGAGGAGGTGAAAGATCTGTATAATGAGAACTAAAAATCACTGCTGAAAGAAATTAAAGATAACACAAAAAGATGGAAAGACATTCCATCTCTTGGATTGGAAGAATTAACATTGTGAAAATGTCCATATTAAATAACCCAAAGTGATCTACAGATTCAATGCAATCCCCATTAAAATACCAATGGCATTCTTCATAGGAATAGAAAAAATTATCCTAACATTCATATGGAAAAACAAAACACCCCAAACGCCAAAGCAATCTTGAGCAAAAGAAATAAAGTCAATGCTTCACACTATCTGACTTCAAATTAAACTACAAATTTGTAGTAACCAAAACAGCATGGCACTAGCATAAAAAGAGACACTTGGACCAATGGAACAGAATAGAGAACCCAGAAACCAATCCATATCCTTATAGCCAAGTGATCTTCAAGAAAGCCATCAAGAACACACATTGGGGAAAAGACTGCTTCTTCAATACATGGTGCTGGGAAAATTGGACATCTATAAGGAGAAGAATGAAAATAGATCCGCACATCTCACCATATAGCAAAATCAACTCAAAATGGATTAGAGACTTAAATATAAGACCTGAAAGTATAAAAACCCTAAAATAAAACATAGAGGAAACACTCCAGGATGTAGGACTGGACAAAAACTTTATGAATAAGACCCCAAATGCACAGACAACAAAAGACAAAAATAAACAAATGGGATTATATTAAACTAAAAAGCTTCTGCACAGCAGAAAAACAATTAACAGACTGAAAAGGTAACCTACAGAATGGGAGAAAATATTTGCCAGCTATGTATCTGACCAGATACTAATATCCAGAACATATAAGGAACTCAAACAACTGAACAGTAAAAATACAAGTAACTTGATTAAAAAACTGGCAAAGGAACTGAATCTGGTGTAAGCATTTCTCAAAGGAAGGTACATAAATGGCCAACAGACATATGAAAAAATGTTCAACATCACTCAGCATCAGGGAAGTAAAATCAAAACCACGTTGAATTATCATCTCACACCTGTTAGACTGGCCATTATCAAAAAGAAAGAGAATAACAAATCCTGATGAGTATACAGAGAAAGAAGAATCCTCCTACACCGTTGGTGAGACTGTAAATTACTGCAGCCATTATGGAAAACAGTATGGAGCTTCATCATCAACTACATGTAGAACTACCGTATGACCCAGCTGGGTATATAACCAAAGGAATGGAAATCATCATGTTGAAGGGATACCTGCACTCCCATGTTTATGGCAACTGTCTTTACAACAGCCAAGAGTTAGAACCAAACTAAGTGTCCTTCAGTGAATGACTGGATAAGGGAAAGGTGGTATATTTATACAATGGAATGGCAACTGTCTTTACAACAGCCAAGAGTTAGAACCAAACTAAGTGTCCTTCAGTGAATGACTGGATAAGGGAAAGGTGGTATATTTATACAATGGAATACTATTCAGCCATAAAAAGAATGGAATCCTGACATCTGCAGCAACATAGATGAACTTAGAAGAAATTATATTAAGTGAAATAAGCCAGGCACAGAAAGAGAAATACCACATGTCCTCACTCATAAGTGGGAGCTACAAAAATAAACAAACACATTTTTAAAAGAAAGGAAGAAAGATACAAAACTTACAATAATACATTGGGATATCTGGAATCTGCATGGTGTGGTCTTGAGGGCAGTATGGCCTGGGGCATCTGGAGTAGGTTATTTTAAGGATCGGGAAAGGGGCTGGTTGGGGGTGGCTGGCAGTATGATGGATCAGGGCAGAGTATGGAAGTTGGACAGGATCTGGTGTAGGCATCTGAGCATGCTGATAAGAAAGGGCTGCCAGGTGTTTACAGTAAGGATGTGGGAGGAAACTAGCAGGGCTGCTGGGGCCTGACTGCACTTACTTCTCCATTTGTAGTAGGTGCTTGGTGACAGGGAAATGCCTTGAAGGGCATAGTGTGTGGGTGGGCTGGAAGGAGTCCAGGGTTCTAGGTTCTAGGGTGTGGATAGGGACTCAGAGAGGCTGTGAGAGACTGCCTTGGCCAAGGACAGGAAGATACCCTTGCCTTTGGAAGTTAGGCTATTTATATAGCCTCTAGAGTGACTTCTTCCTTGGGTGAAAGGGTATACTGGGAACGCTTCTCCTAGGAATGTGTGTGTTGTGTGATCCTAAGAGATAACCAGAAGACAAGGACTCCAGAGTACTGTAGGCATGAGGCACATGAAAGTATGGGCAGGTAGAAATGAGAATGGCCAGTTTGCAAAATTGGCAATTCCTATATTTCTATAGGATATGAACACAAAATAACTCAAATTAACATTCGTGTTGCCTTCTTGTACTTAAAGTAGGACTGTTTACATCAAAGAAAATACTGTTTAGCTCACCTATGTGCATACAGTTGCTAATAGTTAAATGATATATTTTGAAATTTTGTTATTCAAGCATGGACTTTATTCTACTCAATAAACATCTTGCTCTTCTGAAAGTTGCTCAAGAATCTAAAGGCCTCACTCAGACAGGGAGTTCTCCGGATCTACCAATCTTAGCCCTTGCAGTGGAGGCTGGAAGCACCACCCTTCCTTTGTCTGTTTCACCAGGCTGGTGCACTGATTCTCTAGCTGCTGTGGGTTCTTCTCCAGAGCCCTCTAGATGGTCCTTTCTCCAGAGACCTGTCCTTGGTAGAAGGAAAGCTACCTTGCTCTTTGATAGGAAGCTCTTATCATTAAACCAGGCTATGACCAGCCAATAAACAGCTAAAAGGCTGGTCCCCTTGCATCAAGTTGGGAAAACCATGTGGTACAGTTTATGTTCCAGGACTCCGCATGGGATCAGGCCGAAGCCAGGCTCCAGCTGAGACTACCATCTTGCCCAACCTATCCTGCTCTCTTCACTTCCTTACAGGTGTCTCCTTCTTTAAGGCAGGATCACAGGAATGCCCATATCAGGCTTTACTTCTAAGGAACGTGACATCATTTGCTCCAACCCCACAAATGATTTCTCACATCTGTGAGTCTTGTTGATGGGCATTTTGGAGCTCTAATCTCTTAGTCTTCCTGAAAGAAAAAAAAGACCTTGATCTAGATTTAAGAACCTAAATAGCTCTTCAGAAATGTACACCATCATGTAACGGCATAAGAAAATGTTACTAAAAATGACTTTAATCCATTCTTTGAGTAATCCGTTCTCTGAGTTCCTTATTAGCACTAAATCGAATAAATGCAAAAATAACTACTTTTGTACAATTCTCAAGCTTGCAATTATAGAGAGAGGAGCATTTGCAGAAACTTAAGGCATATTTCCATGTAGATTTGCTAAATATTTATTAGAATACAGCCACAGGCCCTTTGTTCATCACATACTAGCTCTTCACCACCACTCACTTTAGAGAATCCTTAAAATGATTAAACAATTTTCCCCCAGGACATCTAGGTTCTCTGAAGACTTTACCTCTCTCAGGAGGCTAGTAGTATTTTCCCATTTAAAAATAAACGCCAGTGTATATTTTAGGCAAAGAATCTTCCTAAGTTGACAGCTCAGAAATGTGAAGCCTCTCTTTGTTTGGGGGCACAAATAATCCTTGAAGGCCGAGAGCACCCGTTTACCTACATTGCACTCCCCTTGTCCTGGAAAGAACAGCTCTGGGAGTCAGCAGGAGCAGTGCCACAGAAATAACCTTGTCAATCCCTCCCTGCCAACAAGGGTGCTAATTAGTGCCAATTAAGAGCCTCATTTTTTTTTGTCTGTGGAACATCTGTCCATAGGCATTGAACTCAAACCCCCAACTCATTTTATCAAGGCCAAAAATATCACACAGCAATTCATTTTGATGCCTGCTAATGGAGCTTTATTTTAAATTAGTAAGACGTTCTGAATCTCACTCTTTCGAGTCAGAGTCAGCTACTATATTCTTACCTATTCTAATAGTCATTCATATTTACCTTCTTTGAACAAAGATATGCTTTTGTGAGGTGCACTGGTTGAGAAAAGAAGTGGTAAAGATAAAAGCATGGGAGACCCCTGCTTCTTGCTTATCCTATATTCTGCGCTCTGCCTCATTTTTTTTTAAAGTCATGTATTGTTACCCAGATAAATGGTCTTTGTTTTGTCTTTTTATAAAAAATCCTGGTGGGGTAAAGGCCAGTGTAAAATGGCTTCTTTTTAATTGAACCTATTCTGTGTACACAGTATGTCCAGAAAAGCGCCTCCTTCATTAGCGTTTGGTGATGCAAATGAAGGTGCCCTGCTGTTTCTTTCTCCCTTTATAAAGTGCCCTTTCAGTTAATGTTTGGGACAGGACAAGTCCCTCACGACTCGCAGCTTGTTTTATTCTGTGTGGCCACAAGAGGACTTTCATTCATTCCAGGGCAGCTTAATAATGACATGTTATCACAGACAGTACCTAGGCTATTCTTTCTGCAGCAAAGTACGTGGCAGATTTTATGAATTCACAGCAGACTAGGAGAGCCATTTTATCTGGCAAATATTCCTTTAATTTGGGTATTTCTCCAGATTCCACAATGAGGCCTTTGTTCTTTAACTTCAAAGTAAACAAACAAACTCACTGATCTTTAGAGGGCTATCAAATTTTACTATAAAACACATTATTGCCATATCATTTTCTTCAGTTCTCTAATAAAGTTATTTTACATTATTCAATTTGTGACCTGCCTTGTGCAGTGAAATGTCATGAGTCTTCTCAGAGTGAGTTACAGTCTCACAAGAGGTAGAAAAATAAATTTATTTAAAATATGATGGAATTCTGGCTGCTAACGCATTATAAATTACTCTATTTTAAATGCCTGAACGGGGCACACTGAAAATACAAGGGCATATTTCATTAGCTTTATGCAATTTTTCAGTCTCTTTTCCCAATGTTTCATTCTTCATCAGATGTGAGAGAGCTTGTCAGGAAAAATTACAGTTAATGGTAGTTAATGGTGGCTAAATTCAATGGACTTGTTTCTATTTTATTTTAGTCTTTCTGGAAATAATGAAAGTATTACATAAACAACACTTATATTGCTTACAAAAAGACGTCCAGTTCCAATGATAGATAACATAAGGCTTTATCTGATTTACAAAACAATCTATCTAAACTTATTTTTATGTTTTATTTGATTCCAACCATTAGCATGAGCTAGAAAATAATTCTAAAATATATCACACAGCAGCAATTTGTTGTACTCTGCCACATTAATCTGAATAAATCTGTACCTGTTTTTTGACCCTGGAATGAATAACCGTGAAAAAGAAATTCATTCACACTGTTGTGTTTGTGGAATTTAGGGGAAAGTGAAGCCATTGGGCTTCACCTCAGATAGCACTGTTCACCTCTCCAGAGGAAATACCTATTATCTATATTAACCATATGATTAACAAGACTCCTAGTTACAGATGCAGAGAAGCCTTTCCTTCCTTCTTCTGATCTGAAGTCACTGAGGTGGATCCCCAACAAGTTGGAGTTGGACATTCTTTTGAAAAAGCACACCAGTTAGCCATTTTTTTTTTTTTTTCCTATTTGTCTTTTTTTATTTACTGACCGGCAACGGGATCGCAACCCTCGGTGTTGCGCCCGCACCTGGGACCGGCAAGGGGATCGCAACCCTCAGTGTTGCACCCACGCCGCGCTCAACCAGTGAGCGGGAACCGGTCTCCACATGGGATCCGAACCCTTGGCGGGAGCGCCGCCATGCTCCCAAGCGGCACAGTCTCCAGTGCGCCACCGGGCCAGCCCCAGTTAGCCATTTGAAGCCAATTCACTCTGGGCGTTAAAGGTAGGCCAACTGGCAGAGTTAAATTCAGTGATTATTCCACTTGTTTCTCTTTGATTTAAATATCCCTCTTGGGCCAGGTACCAAATGATGAAGACTTGCTCACAGTGACTGGGCTTTAACAAAGGACACATAGTGCAGCATTAGTGTATCTTTGAGTTCTTCTTTGGTACTGGTCAATTTAATTTTCTCTTGGCTTTCATCAGAACTCAGATGCAGAGAAAGAAAAGCAAAATAAGGAGCTTCTACCCCAAGGCAAGGTCCCCCCGGGGTTGATTTGCCAGCAGAACCTTATGTCTTGGCAAACTTAATAATCTTCTTACTTCTAAGAATCAAATTTCTACTTCTTATTATAGATGAAAATAAACATTCCTTCTTACATTGCCACCTGGATTTCCAGCTTCATTCTCACACTACCCCTTTCTCCCTATGGACGAAGAAAACTATAATAAGAGCAAGAGAAGGCTCAACTCACAGTGAGAAACATCCCTACAATAAGATGACTTCAACTTTACAAGATAAGCTGGGTATTTGTATTTACTCTTGGTATTTCCTCAAAGAATAACCATGCGTCTAGACTTAGCATTCCCACTAGAAGTTTACCGGTATGCCTTTAAATGTCCTTGAGAAAGTATCTATTGCTACTGCCTGGACAATGTTTCAATCTGAGATTTCCAAACCTCAGTGAATAGGCAGTCAATCAACCAGATTTTGAAAACACTAAATATAGTTGGATGGCCACTTGCCAGGCCAGGTAACCAAGATAATCTAAAGAAGAGTTTGGTGTATGTTTAGTGAGCTTTGCTGGATTAGGTGGACATTTGTCAGCCACTTTTCCCCAGCAACTTCCAACCTCAAAGGGGATACAGTCTTACAAACTGTACTTTCATACCAGCCTCTCATCATTTTGTATTTTCTTCTTTGTTATTTTTTGTGGATCATTCTTTTATTGCTGAGTTTTTTATTTTAACCCTTCCAGTTTGCTGAGAAAAAATATTTGCAAAAGTGAGTCTCCAACATGCATACATAAAATAAGTCGTGATAATGATTAATGAGAAAATTTAAAGTAAGTAAGTTAATCCCAGAAATTAAAATTTCAATATTTGTGTTTCTCCATATTATAAGGTAGCTGTTATAATATGCTCCAAGTATAATCACTTAACATCACTCTCTCTACAAATTCCCAGTATGCATATTACTAATATTGAGTATAAACCAGGAATAAATACAAAGAATAATATGTAATTGGTGATGTAAGAAATAGCCAACTAATCAGAAGTCATCTCTGCTACCCATCGATATTTTGGGTGATTTCATATCCAGTCAATTAATCATCTACTATTGAGCTTTGGATAATGTAAATAAGACATAATGAAAATTATAAATTGCTGGCATGTTGTATCCATTAGTGTAAAATATGTTCAATTCTAATGTTTAAGTCAATAAAGTAATTAAAATGATAATTAAATGAAGTACTGTGTACACAGAAACATCTCTGTTCTAAGAGTGCAGATGAAAAAAACAGCAATCCCAGTTCCTGCCAGCTTAGCTGTGTAGTAAATGCTCCTCATAATAGGAGATCTGTTATCAAGGAAGTGCTTAAAGTACACATTCTTGGCCTTGAAAATCTGAGCTGGCTGTTTAGGAGGGACTACATCAGTTCCGGATTACTGGTGCTGATAGAACCAAGCAGCACACAGGAAACCAGGGCAGAGTGTGAAAATTATTTCCTTTAGACTCTGGATTGTTTGTGATGTACCACCTCCTTCCAACACTTTAAAAAATATATATCTTCTTAATTGTGTTTTTTCTCAGTATAGTTTTATCCAAGTTTGCATTCTAAAACCACATTCGTACAGGGGGTTAGAGGAAGGCAGCCCAGAGCTGGGCTGGGTGGCCGCAGTGAGCCAGCTGGGAAGACACAGTTTTAAGTGGACCATCCACATGCTTAGATTTGAGAGTTGACTTCATTACTGCATTTTCAATAATACCAGCATTCAGAATGGTCTCAAAAGTCACCAAGATAATAGGACTATTATCTCTCTGGGCAATATCTAATAAAAAGCTCTTAAGCACATCTAGTTTCTGGTTTTATAAAACATGGCAGCAAATTATCTCCCAAGAATGTTCAGTGCAGCATTTCTTTCTCTATTCACTGTGGGGAAGATGATCCCAACCAACCACCCAAGAGACAACTTATAGTTGCAGGTGGAAAAAAAAAAAAAAGACAAAAGGCTCCTTACAAAAAAATCTTCTGGGTGAAGTTGGTGGGATTTCAGAACACCCTCCATATTATCAGCACAAAAATAAAGGATCTGTGATTTTTAAATACAAATTGTATGTAATTTCACTGTATTGCCTAAAAGGAATATTTGATTTAAGATGTACTTTCTGACCCACTGGGGCAACTGGAGGAAAGGTGGAGTAAAGGTGGCAAGATCAAAAATAATGAGCATCTACACTCCAGGGAGATAGTGAAGCTGAGTCTAAATATGCTCAGGGAACTCTATGATGATATAGTCATCTAGATTGGTGTGGCCCAAATTAGTCTACGGTATTGGTAGAGATTCTGGGAAAAAAAAAATTCTATGGCCAAGTCAGTTTGAGAAACACTTCATATTCTACACCCCTCTTGTAAAACTCAGTGAGATTAGCATATTAAAGGCTCAAAGAATTCTGACAATGAAAAGACTTGTTAGATTTTTTTAACCCACTGTTTCCCAAATATATTGGATCATAAAAATCATTTTTTATTTTTTTTCTGAATACCAATTAATATTTCATGGTAACTACTTCATGGTAAAGCATTTAGGGAAAGTGAATCTAGATATTTCATATCTGAAATAATTTTGCCTTAGGCATCCACATAATTAACAGAAAGATGAGGTTATTTTCTTTCCCTCTGATTTTGTTTGCCTCAAATATTCACATCACTTGCATGGCATAAAAAAGACCATACATCCCAAAGCTTCCAAGGAAAGTTGTTTGATACTAATAAGGAATTTTTTTTAAAGCACAGGAAAAATTTGATTTTCAACTAGGAGATTAGAGTCAATATACTTAAATTCTTGAAATAATCACCCAGTGATATGTACTCTCCCGCTGACCTGCTCGGTGGCCACAAATGAACACAGAAATGGATCTTTTCTTTTTAAAGTTGAGAAGTTCAATTTGTTCTCAAAAATTATCTGAGACAACTACACTAACAAAAAGACTGAAATTAGTGTTCTATAAATAAAGAGCTCACGATTAACCCTGTATAATCAGTTCAGAAATACTTCTGGCAAAACTGCTAAAGCTGAATTCCATAGGAAAGTTCAAACATGTGTTTAGCCAAGTTTTGGGGGTGATGGCCTTAAATGCTTGGATTATTTTAGGGGCTATTTGTTTTCATGCAGAAAGAGATGAATTTCCCCAAGAAAGTTTCTTAAAAGAGAAGAGAATCCACATAACATCAATCTCCATACTGCTGTAAATATTCTTGTGTGGTTTGACCCACTCCTTGACTTAGATTAAACACATTTATTTCAAAAAGCAAAGCCAGCCAGCACTTTATTTAAAATATTTTGGTCAAAGCAGAAAGGTATGTCTTCTGCATTCGAGATATAGTTCCTGGGTGCACAGATCTCAAATGATTCTGCACACCTCAACCCTGGCCCTTTTTTTCAATGGCATTTTGCTCTATTCAAAACGATGACTTCAGGTAACCTGTCCACCTGGGTTGCCAAGCAAGGTTCTTTAGAGAATTCGTGTTCAGAGAGACGCTACACCACACCTCCAGTTTCTGATCTGTCTATTTCATGCTGGCTGTGAATATTCCACACACCAAGGATTACATTCCATTTCAAATGTTAGTCATAAAAACTGCTCTGATTTTCTCACTAATTTATTGTTAGATTTTCAGCTCATGGAATGTGTCCATGAACCCGGCAAACTTAAGGGGAAAGAAGGGACTGAAGGATTAGGTTCCCATGAGAACAAGAACAAGGCTGTGTTTGATTGACTGCTGCTGAAATACGGCATTTCGCTAATTATGAATGAGCATTATGGAACTACCTCTGAGGCAGCCTGTGGCATCTCCATCTCTACTTGTGCTAGCAAAAGCTGCTGGACTATAAATAATTAATATTAATGATGAGCAAACTCTATAAACCATAGACTCCAATTTAAAAAAAATACTTTAGCTTTTTTATACTGTACAACTAAGCATCACTTTGCACAATAGATTTGTTGCTGGAAAGTGCATGTAAATTGATGTTTGAAAATCAAGCCATATTGTAAATGTATGAAATGAGCTTACTATTTAGAGGAAACCTGTAGTGAATCATTTTCAAAGTGAAGGATTCTTTTTCAGAGTGAAAAATTACCTTTTTATCTATTTGGAAATATATGCCAGAATTTTTGTGACAGGTTTGCTTCTAGTGGGAAAACATCTATCTATACGTCTTTTCTTTTTCTCTCCCATGTAAAATTGTGTGTTATAATCATTCAGTGATAACCATCACACAGCCAAACTATACCGTGATAGGGTGGGCATGTGAATGTGCATTTTCTCAGTTTTTTTCATTCTGAGAGACTGGCATGATTCATCTGCTTTATCCCTTGCATTTTTTTTAAAGGAGAAGCTACTGAAATTCTATTCATAAGAAACATTGCTGTGAAATCTTTCCATATAGGCACCATTTACGTTACTGGAATTAAACTATGAAAAGAGTCTTACACCATAGGTTCAAATTTGGGGAATTATTTAATGGCTTTAAATAGGAAATGTTTTGAAATGCTCTGATGTGAATAATAAATTTTCTTATCTTCTCTCTCCTGTTCTCATCATATCTCATCAAATTTTTTTTAACATGGAATTAAAAGACAACAAACCTGAGTTGAAATATGCTTTGAAAAGCCAATTTACTTTAATTTAGATCTAAATATTTTAGCAAAAGCAATAGAGGGATGCATGCTCAGGAACACCTGCTATTCTATAATTTTTGAACAGGGTTTCTAGGAGTTTAATGCAAAACCTCATGCAAAGAATGGTTTTTGAGAAAGTTGCTCTTCCACAGAAGTAGTCTCTTAACCTGGATAAGTCATGTTGTCCAGAGAAAGATCACTTACTAGAAGACGGGAATTCATGTACTTATATTAACATACTTATTTTACCTACAGTTTTAGGCTCATTATAATAAAGATGCCAGTGCAAATACTATGGGTGTGAAATGCTAAATTACATAATAGATTGAAAAGACTAAATTGAACCTCTTTTGATTCTATTTTATAAAGTTAATATATATCACATTCAGAATCAAATTACTAAAGACATTTCTTTACTCAGAATTGTTATCTCCTGAAAGTATTTTATACTCTCACTTAATATACCACTTAGCTAAATTCCTTACAGTGTATTTTTTCTAGCATGAGAAAAAAAGAATAGTCTATTGGGCCTGAAGGCAATATTCTTAAAAAAACACACAAATATTTTTAAATAGTTCATATCTATTTCATGGCAATACTTTCTAACTCATTGCTTAGAAGTAAGAGAAATAGCACCTTGGTGGATTATTTTTCATAGTTCACTCAGCAATGTGTTTACTAAGTCACTGTTACAGCTACGTACTTATATATTTTGATATACAGTGTGTTCTACAATAGTGTGTCTTCTGAGATTCGATTCTTATTTCTAAAACCTATTTAAATGTTATTTTACCTTCCCTCCCAGCAAAAACAAGCTTATTTCTCGAGAGATTCATAGTCAAGCCTTATCATAATTAAAGGCAGAGTCTGAAGTGTCTTTTTAGGCCAAGGAAACAAAAGCCGATAGGTAGCATCAGGAAAGATTTGCCCAGGCAAGGGAATAGAGTGTTTATTTCACAAAATGGCAGGGGCTATTTCATGAAATTTTATTCACGTTTTCTTATTCAGACCTCCCTTATGCATGCAAAAAACTGGGAATTCAGAAAAGGATTCTGTTCTGCCTGATTTTAAAATTGGCAACATGCGGGCCGGCCCGGTGGCGCACTGCGCTAGTGCGCTGCTTGGGAAGTGCGGAGGCGCTCCCGCCGAGGGTTCGGATCCCACATACAGACCGGTTCCCACTCACTGGCTGAGCAAGGCGCGGGGGCAACGCCGAGGGTTGCGATCCCGTTGCCGGTCCCGGTCCGGTACGGGGGCAACACTGAGGGTTGCAATCCGTTGCTGGACACGGAAAAAAGACAAAAAAAAAAAAAAAAAAAAA